>NC_141910.1:19210000-19305000 GCF_057802395.1 Ceratotherium simum simum | reverse complement strand
AACATAAACCCCATATAATATGAAAATCAGCTCATCTTATTTTGTTCCCGTGACCCTTTTCTTCTTCTATGCCATTCCAGCTGCCTAACCGCCTGTCACCTGGCCACCCCATAAAACAGGGTCAGGGAATTGACTGAGGGCAAGATTAGAGAAGTAGATTGCAAGTTCCAATGTGTGTAAATAGTATGCTGCTAATATCCTGCTATACAAATAAAAAGTATTATTGTTACTTGCCCTTAGAGGCTTTTCAAGAGATTGTGAAGCTACACCCACTAGCATTCCCAGTTGACGATGTCTTAAGATGCGTAGAAGGCGGTGGGCCTTTCAGAAACCCATGGTGGGCTTCCCTCTCCACTGGGTTGAATGCATTTGTCTGGATTTACTTATCCGAATCTTTTAAGTGCTTGACCTCATTGCCAAGTCCAACTAAAAGGAATTAGGAAGAAATAGAGAGAAATCAGATCAATTTAATCTGTGTTGTTCTTTGAATACACACACCTGTGTGTGTGTATATGTGGGTGTCCGTGGATATGCCTGTCTGACTATAACTAGCAGGAAATAAAGTTTAAACATAGAGTTAATCTTTAGCAAAAAGGCGAATGACTATTTCGATGTCTTGCACTGCTTTTGGTGAGACCTGCTGCAGTGGATTTTGTGTTCAATTAGTGCAACCAAAGTTTAAAAGAATATTTTCTATCTGAATATAAAAAGACGGCTTTATTGAAGTTGACTCTGGCCCACAGTAGGTACATACTTTAAAATCTGGTTTTATGATCATGTTCATTGGAGTGCTGTTATACAACAAAAAAATTTTGTTTTCTAACTTAATTGGGCTATACCTATTAGAATTGCAAAGTCTAAAATGAATTTAACGCGATTAATTTGAAAACAAAAACAGGAAAGTTCATTCTTTTTAGGCACAGTTATGCTATTTGGACTGTATTCGATTTCTACACGTAGAATTTTAAGCATTTGGATATTTTATTGTTCAAAGAAAAGTTGCTGACTTCATCACAACTATCAGTCTAGTAAAAATGGAACCCGGAATAGTAAACTGGTTCCAAGCTGAGGCAGAAACCGGTAACCTCTGACCTCTGACTTTTACTGGAAAATGAGAGGCAGCGTAGATCCACAGGGGCTTTTTTCTTTCAAGTGTGTGTATGTATATGTTATGGTGTTGCTGTTCACAGTGCTATAGTTAAGGTGATATCAGCACTTTCAATATAAAGCCCTACTTTCAGAATTTAACTTACACCATGAGTTTGCAAAAAGCTGTAAATGGAATCTAAATTCTTTTTCCTGTATTCCAAAATTGCTATGTGGGGTCAGAGCCTAGAGTTGTGTTTGTTTCTTTCTTTTTCTTTCTCATTTCTTGCTTTTTAAAAAACATATCATCCACAAATAGGCAGGTAATTTAGCTACTACTTGAAGGCTTGCAAACTGCTAAAATGTACTTGAATTTAAACTTATAACATATAAGTTTTCTCAAACATAATCTGATAAAAGGATTTCCAGAGGTCAAATGCCCCATCCTGATCCTTCCCCTCTGGCATGTCATAACAAGGAATTAGGAATTTTGCATGTTTCTTTTTCCTTCAACAAGGGTTCTCCAAAGGCCAATTTAATAATGAATTTGATTGTAACCAGGAGTCATATATCCTTTATACTACTAGAGTTTTCCACTTACATTTCTTCTCTTTATATTTTTTCATATAAGACCACCACCTATTTTTTTTTTTTTTTTTGTGAGGAAGAGCGGCCCTAAGCTAACATCTGTTGCCAATCTTCCTCTTTTTGCTTGAGGAAGATTGTCGCTGAGCTAACACCTGTGCCGGTCTTCCTCTATGTTTTGTATATGGGATGCTGCCACAGCCTGGCTTGATGAGTGTTGTGTAGGTCCGCCCCAGGATCCAAACCCATGAACCCCGGGCCACTGAAGTGGAGCACACAAACTTAACTACTAGGCCTCCAGGCTGGACACCACCTAGTTTTTTTTTTTTTTTCATTTTCACATAAATTATCTCACTTGAATGATCTCAGTCAAACCTTTCTAAAACAACCCTGGGTGGCAAACAAGTGAGTCTAGCCCCATTTGACAGATGAGGAAAATAAGGTGTGGGTGAGTTGAGTGATTTGTTGAGGCCCTGCTGCAGTGTCAGAGCTAAAATTTCAGGTTCCTGATTATTTATATAAGATTCTTCTCGTCATGCCCTCTTTCCCCAGCTCTCCACCAAAGAGCTAAAGGCAATTACTTCCACCGTGATCAAATAGAAGCTTTCTGTGCTCATTTCCCTCTACCTCCCTGTCCCCAGCTTGAGAACAGAGGAGGCAGGAGTCCCACCTGTCATCTTACCTGCCCTTCCCTGTGGGTTCTCTTTGGCAGTGTGATTTATTCCTTGCTAAATGCAGAATGATGCCTAAAAGTGTTGCTGTAACAAGTTACATGCATTTCCATGCCAACCACGACCCTTCTAAACCTCTTTTTCATCCCCAAGACCTGTGGAGCTGGGCCTTTGTGCAGCCTTTGGATTAACTGTGCACAGTGGCTTTTCCATGTTTCCCCTGTCTGCCTTTTCTGGCAGGCATGGCTGTGTAAGCCATGCCAGCATTTGGCCCGTAGTGCACGTCCTAAATAGTTATTTACACAGTTTGAGTCCATTTTAGTCGACTGGGTAAATAACAGCCCTCTTCAAAAGATTTATAAATCCATAAATATGTCTTTATACATACCCAATAGACAGATATAACTCAGTCTGTCAAGAACATATCCAAAGAGGTGTTTCCCCCACAGACAGGAGTAATACATATTTTAAAACTTTCTCTACTGTATTATTTGTACTGTGTTTCGTTTTCCTCATTCCTTTTCAATTTTCACCACTTCGTTATGGCACCTGTGGTACAAAAAAAGAAATCCTTGAGGCTTTGGTCCTCTGTTAAATAACCTTATCTGCTGCACAATGTGGGCATAGAAGAGGCTAGATCTCAACAGAGTGCTGTTCTTTTGGATTTTCAAAGCAAATAAAATAAAATAAGTCATCCAGGAAATTTGTAATGTCCTGACAGATTTCAAAATACAGTTAGAATTCCTAGTTAGAGGTCCAGCAATTTGGGGGATTTTGAGTGCCTGATAATTTGCCAAATTAGTGGCTGGTGTGATTGATGGAATAGTTTTAATCCAAATTTTTACCTAAGCATAAAAAATTCAAAATACAAAATCCAATCCTGGGCGTTCTAAAAAGAGTATACTTAAGGTATGCAGTTAAGAAAATACCAAAGACATTATTATTCTTCAGGGATTTAATGTTTATTCACGATTTACGTAATATATCTTTCCCCCAACTCAAATTATTTATCATGGCAACTCTTCCCATGACATCTACTTTCATTTAATATTAACCTTTGTGGCCCCTTGCAGGAAATTGATTCTTTAATAGTGAAGCTCCTTTAAATTGGCATTTAAAAGGAAGACCTAACATCTGTGTTTGGTTGGGGGTTCTGCTGCTGTTGCTATGACATTGATTTTGTCTACTCTTTAACTTCCTCAAAGCACTTCCGAAGATGTGAGGTTGAGTTCGTGTTTTATCCCTGTCAATTATTTGCTGTTTTCCCATTTCAGAAGAGAAAAGAGTAAAGCTCAAAAGTGTGGAAGTAACTGTCAGAGTCAGCTCTAGGATCTTGGACTCTTGGCTTTGTAACTGCTTTAGGATGGATGTTTTCAGGACCCCCAAGCAGAATCTCCTAAGATGAGGTCCACATTGGCAGATACTGGACTCGTTCATGTGTCTTTTTGATCCTACTGTGTGCGGCTGACCTACTGACTGGAATCAAGGTCTACTCTAGGAAGCATGTGGTTTGGAGCCAGAG
Organism: Ceratotherium simum simum; assembly: GCF_057802395.1. Classification (NCBI taxonomy): domain Eukaryota; kingdom Metazoa; phylum Chordata; class Mammalia; order Perissodactyla; family Rhinocerotidae; genus Ceratotherium; species Ceratotherium simum. The sequence continues at coordinate 19,301,136 of NC_141910.1, read as the reverse complement.
AACACCCAAGACGTCTGGTGCCTTTTTCCACCAGATGTGTGCTCCTTCCCAGAAGGGCTGCCACAGCCACTCTATAAGCAGCTTTAGCTAAGACTGATGATCTTCTGAGTTTGGGCACGTCTCCCTTTTTGGTTCCAAGCCAAGAGAGATGAATACATGATAGTAATAAAATAACAAAATAACGTGTTAAGGGCTGAGGTCACGGAGGTTCAAAGAGGCTAGGAGACTTGCCAAAGTCACATACTGGTTGGTGGTAGAGCCAGAACTTGAGCCCATGCAGCCTGACTCTACAGCCTGAGCTTCTAACTACTGCATCCTATTTTATATAGTATTTTCTTGTGGCTAGGAAGGGAAAACAGATCATTTGATGGACATTCTTTCTGTTATCAGTTCGAGGACTCTTTCCCCAGGGTCTGCACTGGGCTTGATGCTCTGCTCTGTGATGGTGAAAGCGCTATGCATAAAACAGAATCAGCGTTAGGCTCAGGGGCTGGGGCGGGGGGTTCTACTCTGCTGAGTAGTGAGAATCTCGTTTTGTGCACTAAGTAGAATGATGATTGAGATATTTACAGAGGAGCATGATAATTGATATGATTAATTTTATTATGTATTAAGAGCCTATACCATTTCACTCATTCAAAGATTTATTAAATTGAGAATAGCAGCATAGAAAACAAGGAAGGACATTTCTCTTGCAGAACATTTCCCACTTAAAGCTCATCTCATTTTCTTCTCTTGTGAGGATGAAGAAAAAGTATTATTTCTACATTGAAATTTGATGTAAAACGTTTCAACCCTAGAGGTCTTTAATGGTCGCTGAAACCTCTAAAACCCACTTATGAACTTCTCCTTTTGGGGTCAGGACTCAGATCAACAATAGTATCTTTGGTCCCACTTAAAAAAAAAAAGCAAAACCAGTGTGTTTCTTTAAAGAGGAACAATTGAAAAGCACTGCTATTTCTTTATAATAGTGTATCAATAGGTGCAGTGCCTCCCACTGGCCCATCCCCCTCCATGCCAGCTTTTGTAATAGTTCAGGCAACCTATAGGCAGAAGGCAATTCCATTTATTATTGAAGGGAATCTCAAGGCACTTGTTTCAGACCTGTGAAGCCAGCAGGCAGAGCTGGATGAGAGGGGGTGGGGAGCAAGGAGAGAGGGAGGTGGAGAAGGGCCACATTAGGTTCCAGATGACTAAGCAACGATTTATATACCAGCTCGCCTTTTTACATGAAGAAGAAAAGTAATAACAGCCCAAACCCAGGCATTTGAAACAGTCAGCTGTCCGATGAATAATGGGATAGGTGGGAAGGAGCTCTCTGATTGGATGTCTTAATGAGCACATTTCGCACAGAGTTTGGGCTGCAGTTCCCCTTGACCTTTGCCCTTTATTGACCAAACTGACACTTCATTTTTCACATACTTCCAATTATGGCTTGGCTTAAGTGTTGCCCTCCCTCCTTTATTTCTTTCCTATGGACAACTTGAGAGCGGTTGAGGCCACAGAAGATATTTTAATTTGAAAAACTACCGTAGCCACTCAGGTTTAGGATGTAATCTGTAATCTGCAGTTTTTCAGATGAAAACACGAAGTGAATACTACCAGTTTAGAAACAGTTTTCTTTAAAAAAAAAAAAACAAAGGAAATTTCCAACTGATTTTAAGAACAAAATGTCTATAATAACCTAAGAACTCTGAAAATGAAAAAATGTTTAAAAAATAGTTTGGTTTTTCTCAGTTCATTTGTCTGTTGGTCAGAGTGACTCGAATGATCTATATTTGTTCACACTTACTTCTTAAGCCTTGTCCTTCTCTGGGAGCATCTTACATTTCAACACTATAATGCATTCTGACTAATGCTCTTTGGAGAGAAGAGAAAAGTAAAATATAATTGTGACCACAGGACTTAGCCCTTAGACCGTTGCAGCCCTGTGTGTTACTTTGGTTACATTTAATGTTGGACTGCAAATTAAAGCGTGGCCTTTGCATGCGGTGGCAGGCAGAAGAGGGAAATGATTTCCTGATGGGAAAAGTCAGGTGTGAAAAAGAAAGGGGAAGTTATTATACTCTGCAAATACCTGTTATCAAAAGGTCCATATTATTAACTTATCAAACATGTTGAATTAGATGTATAGACAGAGAACTGTTTTCCCAAGAACGCCCTATGCTACATTCAGCTTTCCTTTTATTGACTCATCAAATGTGAGTAACTATTTTCTGTTCTCCATTTGCTTGACTCTAGCATCACGAAAGCAAGTCATCTTAAAACAAAGAAAAACAACTTCATCATCTAAAAGTAGTAACTGTATGTTTAGGGGCACCAACTTGGCCATAAGTGTTTTCACAGAAAGTGCATCTTCTCACTAGTAGACAATATTGCCAGTGAATTTGAGGTCATTGTCTTTCATCCTGAAAAATGCATTTGAAATTATTTACTTCCAAATAGATTTCCCTCTAACACAGAAGTATTTGTCTCCAAAGTGGAGGAAGTGTTACCTACTTTATTATGTATCCCTCTGGCATATCCATGGCATATTTTTCCTATAATATGGTAATAAAAGAATATGTAAAAGGCAGATAAAGGTTCTGTCTTTTTCTGTAAGGTGACCTCTGTTACCAAGTAACTGCTTTACTTATGAGCTTATTAAAAACTCAAAAAATGAGCTTTTCATACTGCACAGGCATTGATGTGAAAATGAGCTGTCCTGTGAGTAGTTTTCTTGATCATTTTTAGAACAATTGATTAGCCAAAGAGCTCCTGTCGTTAGTTGACATTGACTGATAGCAATTTGTCACAAGCTCTGAAGGTCAGCTAGACAGTTGGAGTTTCAGCCTGCCTTTCATTGACCTTTACTGATTCCATCCTCACGTGACTGGGTTTGAATAGGTCTGACCCTCGATTGGAAAAGACAGGGCATTAGTCAACAGGGTGGTTTCTTATATTTTCTGTTGATTGCTCATTTTTATTTATGTGTAAACTCACGGTCTGGCTATCCTATCAAATTTTGTACTCTGATGTTGGAAACTTAAAAAGTGTGATCCTTGTTAAGTACGGCCTTAAAACCACCCTTCTGTATTCCCTTTGGTTTAGAATGTTACAGTGGACTCGGTACGTGGTGTAGACTTTGCTATTGACACTTGCCATTGTCACCTGTGCAGATACGGGGATTTTTCTTGCACGGGATGGATTGGAATTTTGTTTTTGTGTTGGTGGTGGTGGTTTCTTAAGAAATACTAAGTCCAGTGTGACTTGTAGAACTTCTGAAATTATACCCCAATTCTCTGACTTCCCTAGAATTAATTACATTGGTGTCTCAAGAATCATGTGATGGTTTTAAATAAAAAATGAGTGGTAAAGAATTACATGAATGATGATGTTATGTCAATTCATCATTTAGTTCTGCATCCAGAAGGTATGAAAACTTTTTAAAAAGATATCTTCCTTTCAGTTTCACTCAGTCTGCTATAAATTAGAGAGAGCTCCCCTGGCTGTAACAGCATTAGCCTTTCAGCAAGAGAGGAATATCTTTTCTATTGTAGTGGACTTGAAAGTTAATGGTTCATAATGCTCAGTTCTTTCTTTCTAAAACTGTAAGGTATTTTCCAAAAATGCATCACGTATAGAAGAATATGCAGTATTCCACACTAGTATTAATAACATGCATTTTATTGCCTTATGTAAATAATAAAAATGGTGACCTGAGCTTTAAAAACCCAAATCTTAACATATAATTACTTAATTCAGTTTCTAAATAAGGCCTTTCTTTTCTCTTATTCTCTCACCTTTCCGTCTTCTCTTGATTTTGCATGGGGTTTTAAACTATAAGCAATAACTTGTTTTTCAGGTCAGACCTCCAAGGCATTCCAAGGCTGCCACACATAGCCTGGCACAGCTTAAACGTGTGTTTCAGTTTCTCCCCAAGAAAATAAACCAGGAAAGAATCCATGGTCCCAGGTGATGGATTCTTCACACGGTGTCATTCTTGGCAAGGCAGACGTGAGGAAGCTAATTTTAGGGGAGCATCCATTTAATGTAGCCCAAGGAGATAAAAAGAGTTTAGAATTGTAATCGCTTCTGCAGATGAGCCAAAATATTATCACGAGTTGTATTTAAGGAGGGAAATGTAAATTTATACATTCTAGTCAAGTCATCAAAAATGGATTAAGCACTTACTGTGTCGCAGGTGCTCTGTGTGAGGCTATAAAAATGAGTAGGTCATAGTATTTGCCCTCAGGATGTTTGTGTGAGTTACCAAGAGCATCAAGCATATGTAAGTGAAATATTCGCTAAATATTGAATATTCTTAGGGAGCTGTGAGTGTATTTATTACACAAGATGCCAATGACCCGGACATTGTGAACTCTGTGGTCAGGGCTGTTGACTGAAAGATGAGATGCAAGGTATATGGCCTGATTTGCAAAGGGACACCTCTACCTTGGTCCTCTGATTGCTGTAGAGGTTCACATCTATGGGGACCTAGGAGGCCAACTTTGACCCATAACCTACTCTGGGGAACTTGTTTCAGTCCTCCCACACAGCCATGTGGCCACCCAGGGTCTGAACCACTGGAGTCGTCATTGCTTGCTTCACCATTAGTCACCTGGCTGCTGATTCATCCTGATCTTCCTCAGGGGGCCCTGACATTTTGGCAGTGAGGTGACCCCTTTGGCAGTCTGGTAAAGTCAATGGATATCTTGTCAGAGTAATATTTTTATTAATGTGTAAAATAAAATACATAGGACTATAAGGGAGACTAATTATATTGAAATCCAGTTATCAAAATATAAAAAAAACACAAGTTGTAATATAGTGATATAAATGCTTTGTTAAATACACATTAAATAATAAGGTCTAGCAGTAATTCTATTGTCTACACATTTTTGAAATAGTGATGAATGTAAATGATGTTTTAAGATATTTGTAGCAACTGTATTGTGATATGTAAATACGATTTCCATTAGTGACAAAGTCACAGGTCCTGCTAATAGTCCTGTGGTTTGTTGATTACCTACACACTTGAAAGAGATGCTAATTCCAACTAGAGGTTAGTGAGAATAAAATGTACATTTTTCCCCTTTCAAGTACATGGATCTTCTGAATTCTAACCATGGACCCCCTTGTGAGGGAGGGTCTACGTAGCCCAGGTTAAAAACTTCTAAACTTTAGAGTCATCTGCAGGAAGTATTCTGTGAACCCCCAGATTGGAGGAAGTGACCCTCTTCTGGGTTCTCATGGTATCCTGTGTCTTATCCTTTCTTATTTATTGAAATGAGCCATTCATGCATTAGCCTCCCCCGGACGCTCCTTTGGAAGGGACTATGCCTTCTTCATCTTTAAATCTCCTGTGCCCAACACATAGTTATGGGCCCATGTTGATGAATAATTATTTATTAAAGAGGATTGGGAACCCTCTTATGCTTTCAAACTATGATTTCACTACATTCCCTCCGGACTAATTTCTTCAGGGTGCCAGATGGCTAATCTCACATGGCAATCTCTGTCAAAGTGTAAATAGATACCGAGGTCTCACCTGTCCTGACTCTCAGAGATGTGTTTTAACAGGGGGACTCAAGGAAAGATTCAATGGGTAGCCCTTTCAGAAGTTGGTGGTAGATGGGTTTGGGGATGGTCTTTAAATCATGTCACCCAGGTAACTTCCTGTTTTGCCTACACCTACTCTTGGGTACCATCCTCTGGTCCTAGATGGGCTTCCAGTAGAGGATGGGTGGGGCTGGCAGCAACATTTTAGTATCTTTTGAGGGATCTTAAGGTAGAGGATAAGGATGAATTCTGAGACAAGACCCTGGCAGGAATAAATGTGCTGCCCTGGGAGGATGTTTTTATGTCCTATGCGGTTCCCAGCAGCAGACATGATTCCATCCCCTGGGAAGTGATATTTAACTTTGTTCCTGAATTTATCTCTCTCCCCCATGGATACTAGCACTAATTAAGGATAGTGGTAGAGGTTTTGGCAGCTGGCCTAGCAAAAACTAACCCAAACAGTAAATTTATGCCAAGCATTTTCCTTAAAAAGAGGTAGGTGTTGTCTACCTCTTACATTGATTGGTCCCAGAAGTGTAGTTGGTAAGTTGGGTTTTGCTCAAGTGTCTGGCTTTGTGGATTAGTTCAGTCTTGCAGATAATTTTCCGTAATTACTTAACCTAAAAGCATTCTGTTTGATTAGTACAATTAACTTTGGCTTTCCCCATTTACCAAGATCAACCCATATGCATTCCCTCTTAGACGTAGCCCAACTTATTTCCTAACAAAGAAGGAAAGGAGTAGAACTTCCTTTTACTTATTTCCATATCAGGAGAAAAAGAGAACATGACCTTACCTAGAAAATCTTAAATTTTCTTCAAAATCATACATTTTTAAGAAACAGGGAGTTGAAGGGTGAATGCAGAAAGTATTGAATTTGCCAATAGGCTTGTTGCTAGATTATTAGCTTGTGATCTATGCTATTTCTTTAAAAATTTCATTTGTTTTAGTTTGAATCTTTCCTGGAGTGCCTTTGTTACAATGTACCTATGACAGAAAGACAGGTAGCACCTTGACAAGCTTTTGTACTTTAATAACTTAGGAGAAAAGGATATATCTTAATTTTAAAATTCATTTACATATTCTCCCCTTTATTCTAAGATAGGATTTAAGGAAATTAACAAAAGTGTGTAGTATACAATAGGATAAAAATAAGTATGCGAAGTAATTAGAATAAAAGGAAAATAAATACGAGGCTAGTCATAAGAATAGTACAGAACAACATGAATTATAAGATCATTTACAGTTGCTAGAAGTAGGCAGTTAGTTTGGCTCTGAGCTTCCTAGTAGCCAAAATGAAGAGTGAAATATAATTAGTTACAAGATTTACAGCATCCATAGAAGTTGTTTAGAAGAATCCCTCTGATTGGCATTAAGACCTGAGAGAAATTCTCTCACATGTCTTCATACAGGGAATCCAGTGAGATTGCTTAGACTGACATCCTCAACAACACCTGCAGGTCTCCTCTTACCTTCTCCTCAGCTCCTAGTACAATGCTGCAAATATGATAAGTGTCTGATAAATATTTGTTTGACTGATTTAACTAGATGCCTGGATTCATACTCAGTCCATTCTTACTTTAACTCCTTGGTATCTAAGCTAGACTTGATTTCCATGATTGAAACAGATGGCAGCCTGTCTTCATATAAGCCAGGGTGCTGATTATTTCGTGGTGCCACAAGGCCTTTTCCATCTCCTTTTTTGACCAAATGGGCCAGCTCCATTTTCAGTCTTTTCTCCTTCTGAGGGCAGGGATGCAGGTGAGAATGCTCTTGTCATTCTGGTTATTGTCCCCTGAAGCAGTGTTAATGGAGCCAGAGAAATTCAGATACACGATGGTTAGAATGGAGATGTTGAGAGGCTGAGTTGGGATGCAAGAATAATAAGATTCAGGTGCCACAGTCTTTAAAAATGGAAGTTCTGAGAGAATGTGATTTCAAACTGTAAAATTGGAGGGGACTGTGTGTTATAAATATTTGGTTTACCACATCCCAGCACCAAGAACACCCCCTGATGTGAAAAGAATAAATTTAGTGCAAATGAAAAGTATTGCTTGAAATTGTGAATTTTAAGCTTATGAGAGGAATGCTTCCAAAGGTAAAGTGGTGAAGACAGAAACAGTCCCATTCACTAACTTAATGAGTATTAATTGAATGTCCACTATGTACCAGCTCAGTGTTAGATGTGAGAATTCAGAGTGAACGAGGCTGTTCCTGGAATCAAGAAACTGACAGTCCAGTGGAGGGTCAGATGGTTGACATATGGTAGGTTAAGTCTCATGATTGAGTAGGCTCAAAGATGCAGCAACTGCCCGGCATAGCTACGCCTCTCCCCATCCTTCTGTGGCAGGCATCCTTAATGGATCACAGCACCCTTTCTCACTGAGCCTGAATGGGACTCGGATATGGGTCCTTCCCCACACAGCACTCCAGGCAACCACTACCCCATCCCACAGAGTTAGCCCTAGAAGCAATCTGTTTCTCATTCCCAGTCTCCCACCTAACTCCCCCAAGGGGGTGAGTCTATGATGGAAACCTGGGACAGATGGAGAAGTAGAAGGGGGTGTAAGGCAAAGAAATTAGTTTGTGTATAGGTAGGAAGTAAAGGGAAAGCATGACACTTTGGAGGCTTCATGTGTGCCTCAGCATGAGTTGAGAACAGGGTGTAGGAAAGAAGGAGTCTGAGGTGAGGCCAAGAGTAAGCCTGGGCTAGACCATGAAGGATCACATATGTCAGCTTGAGGAGTTGGGAGTTTATTTGGGAGGCAGTGGGGAGTCTTTGGAAATGTTCGAGTTGTGTCATGGTCAGATTGGAGTGAAGGAGGAACTGATGTGGAGAAAGGACGGAGCCAGTGCTATGGCTGTTCAGAAATGTTGAGGACATGAAGTAAGGCAAAGTGAAGGTGCGGAGAGAAGAGCTTTGGAGGAGGACACCGGACCAGACTGAGAGACTGAGTGGACGTGGGGGCAGTGGGGTCTGGGAAGGGTCTGGGATCATGCCAAGGTTTCAGAATACTGCTATGTTGACCACAGGTCCCTTCTGGCATGCTCACTGTCTTCCTAAGTGTAGCTTCACCTCTCTAGATATGAGGACAGTATTGCTGGTCATTGCTGCCTATGGCTTTTACTCCACACCCTGACTGGACAGAAGTGACATTTTTCTCACTCCTTCCTGAGGGTCATTGACAGAACTCTGGCCACCACTCTCTCTCTGCTGCCCCACTTTTCCACAGAGAAGGCTCTGGCTCCATGGGGACCAGGGGCTGGGTGGAAAGGAAGAGGCCAGCCAAGCCATCATGGGAATTTGGTGACTCATTTCATCAGTTTACTGCTCTGAAAATGAGGTGACTTCCCCCTTTGCTTGACAACTGATTGATGAACATTTCCTGAGTATTTGCGGAGTAGATGTTTTGTTTCACAGGCCTTCATGTTCCTGGACTCCCAGTGGATTCTAATCCCGGTGTGCTTCAGCCTTTCCACTTCCCAGGCTGCTCATTTTTCTTTTTATGTTGAATCTTCAAATTACCTGCCCCAAATTTAAGAGACTCTCGGGTTAGAAATGGTGTACTCTTGCGTCTGCTGATACAACTCTGGTTACATTCACTTTTTGCCAGAATGTTAAAGAATGGAGGATAATTTTTGATACTGAAACTGTATGTATTTATTCGGCTAACAACACTGTCACCTGGTACTTAGTATGTCTACATTGAAAGTTGTATTTTAAAATAGTGTACTTCATTTTGTGGGTCTAGAATTTGTTTTGTTTTCAGTTTTCATTTTCTTTCCCAGGATGGAGGTTTATGTATTTTTAGGATTGTCCTTTACTTTGTTTCCAGATGTCCTGATGCTCTTGAGAGGAAAAAGTCAGCTTTGGAAAACATTGATTGCTCCGCTAAATGATGGAATGTTAATAAAAGCTACATAGCAAGAAGTGGAAGCATTACTTTTAGGCTCCAAGAATGTTCCTTAGGCTCATTTTTCATAATTGAAGTGGAGCCATAGGTTTGCGTTATGTGGGTCAGAGTCATCATCTTAGAGAGCAGCCATAGTCCTTAGATTTAATTTTCATATTTCAAATGGAGGCAGTAGGTTTAACGTGTCTCATTTTGCAGCTGGAACAGATTCTATTTTTAATCTGTAAGTCGAATATGGCATGGAGCCATGTGCTGCCCAGATCCAAATGCATAACTCCTGTTGATATCAGTGAGTTTCATGATGGATTGGAAAGAAGTATGTGGCCTTTATTCCAAGTATCTATCTGACTTTTTAGAATTAAACATGCTGAACAAATCCTAGCACTTTTCAGGTTGAAATGAAGTGTTTTCTAACATAGCAACCATGCTGGCTTAAAGGAATAATGTAACAGTTCCAAACAGACACACACACATAACCGTAGAATTGGTTTTCAGGCAGAGAGAGGTAACTGAGCTCAGGAACCTGGCTGGCATAGTAAAGGACATGGCTGTACTGAGCTACACAAAATTGCCTTTAAATAGAAAAGATAAGAGGAGAAAGCCTTTTCTTTGGATGGTACTGTGCTCATGGGAGAACACACATTATTGTTGGTGAGTAATTCCAGCAAGAGCCCTCCTGTACTTCCTCACTGTTATTACCCAGTGGTGGGAATGGTATGGCTATACTCATTCAGAATTGATTGATGTTTGCATCTATAAATAAATGTACTCAAATCATAATTGTTATAACAGAATTGTTTGATTACCTGGCAATGGCCTTGTTCTGAGATAGCTTTTGGATCACCTGTTCGTTGGGAACATTTGACAGACCTCATGTTTATTACCCAATTGAATGTCAGTAGCAATTGCAGCTAAAGATAAACAAAAATGCAAGTACTTGTTGACCTTGACTTTTTTCACAAGAGATTGGACTTGATGGCTCTATTGCTGTTGAGCTGATAAGGGTTATAAACAGTAGTTTAAGGAAAATGTTTTATTCCCAGAGGAAAATATCCTATTTGCTGTGGGAAATGGCAATAGACATGTATACCCTTTGCCAGATTTTCTTAATTCACCTTTATTTGGGCTGTGGGAACAGGATATGGGGGAGAAAACTTTTTATGGCTTTTATATATATTTGCATACATTGTTATAACCTGTGAATGGTGTAGTTACCAGAGTGAATACAATTTTAGAAGAAGCCAATGATGTTTCTGTGATTTATGATACTTAGTGATATGATTTCTTTTGAAACTACCACATTAATATAATATTGTGTTAGAGATGCAGACCTTGTAAAAATGCAATAGACTTATGGTGCCAAAATACTCTTTCAGATTCTAATTAAAAACATAACAGTGTCATTGATTAGTGATTTCACTGGCAAAGAGAGAGAAAATTGACCTGGTGAATATATATACATGGGACACCACAGAAGTGCACTGGGGGATTTGACAATCAGCACTTTTCTTTGGGCACGAAGTCTTAAGTCCAGATTTGAATCAGGAAACTCTGGGTCATTAAGGATTCTCCATTTCTTGGTGAGGCATAAAGCCTCGGTGACCTGTCCTATTTGCTCTTAAAAATCCTGCTGCATTTTCCTTTCAAGGAGAGGTGCTTTGGCTCAATGCCACTGGCTTCAACTTTTGCTCTTAAAATGTTGTTTTGATGCATAGCATAGTGATGGCTGAATTGATTTCTGTGCATAAATGGTGGCCTAGATTCTTGCACTGTGGAAATCCATGGAATTAAGAACTGTAGGTTCTGGAGTGATAAGAGATAAGCAAATGATTAGATATGCATGCAGGGAAAAAAATTGAGATGCTCATAGAATGGAAATAAGGGTCTATATAATTTGCAAGTTTAATGTAAACGTAAGCCGCTAATACAACTAATAATTTAATGCTAATATGTGAGAGTAAGTAAATGTAATTCTAATCATTTTCTATTTGGTGTGTTCTCAAAGAGTTCTGAGCAAAAATGTACTATATTAAAATATTTCCCTGGCTACCCACGATGAAAATCTGGTCTGCAGACAACCGTGGCCCTTATGAAACCTCTGGGATAGTAGTGACTCAGATTTCTCTCTGGACAGAAGTTGTGGGACAATTTGAGATTGTAGAATCTAAGCCAGAATTTCTTGCAGAGAAGTTTAGAACACTGGGCTATGGGCTTCATCCAACAGATATGCAAGCTGAGATCTAGTCCAACATGGCCTAGTCACTGGTATTATTTAATAATACAGCATATATTTTTCTAAAAGGATTTGACCTTTTACTGTATTTTTCACAAAGTACAGATTTCCTTGTGAAGATATCTCAGGCAAGTTTTGGATACATTTTTGTGAGAACAGTTCCTCTGAATGAAAACTTTAAAATATAAGTAAAGAAAGCCATGCCATATATAACCAATAGGGAATTTCCTGCTGTCTTTAAGAAAATAACAATGACAGAATAGAAGAACTGCACTCTCCCCAGTGTTCTTTGCTAGGCCCCATTTCTTGTGAATTTCTTTGGAGAATAACTGCTTGCTGACTTCCACTTTCCTATGAAACTTTTGTGAAGAACAGTGGAAATCTTTGCCATGACAGATGCCATTGCAGATTATTATGATGTCCATTACTTGGTGAGTGAAATTAGGAAGAGTTTATTTCTGACATGGCACATACCCTTCCCAGTGACAGAAAGGCTGTAACCTAGAATCTTTGTAAAAAAAAAAAACAACACATCCGCAGGATTACTGGTGATTCTCCAGTTAATATGTTACAAATGGGCAGAGGCGAGTCTGCTGTCCCGGGTGTTCTGGTCCCCTGCAGCAGGAGGGCAGCCCGGACTCAGCTCAGGCTTCTCTTGGCTGCATGGGGGGGAATGTGGGAAGGGAGTGTTCTGCATTCCTGCTAGTAGTCACTGAAGGATGTGGCAAGGACATGAATTGTTTGTGGCTGCCTCTCTATCCTGCTGCTAAGAAAGACTTATGAGTTTATCTGCGTTTTTCTGGGCACCAGTCGCTGTGTAGCCACCTCCCAGGCCACTTTGTGGGAAAGCTTTCTTTATGGTGGATGACGTGGCATTTCTTGTCACTTCCTCAAATTCCTTCCCGCTGCCTATCAGCATTGCTCCGGACTTATCTGGGTTGAGCTTCAGCCAGCCAGAGCTAATCCAGGTTCCTATTTCAGAGGAACGAAATGACAGCAATGACGCTGTCGTTTCTCTGCTTGTGACCTGGGGTGCTGGAGGGGAAGGAGCAGAGAGAAGAGGGGTAGAGGAGTTGGGGGCCATTGGCTTGATTTTTAAGCCTGCTACCTTGAGTTTCCTCTTTACTCCCATCACTCTTGCTTCTTCATTAGGTTGAAAATGTTACTCATTTTGATGTGGAGTTGGATGTAACTTTTCCAACTCTAACCTAAAGAAATAAAGGGCGTCCTTACCTGAACTTGCTTTCGTTCCTTCCACCGAGGTCGGCTCTGACAATTTTGAGCCTCTCAGAGGACATCTTATGAACTGGGATTTAGAGGATCAGAGACAATGGGGCTCTTTTGTTCTGATCTTCCATTATCTAAGAAATGCTTATTGAACACCGCCTATGAGCCCCATACAGTGCTGGGTGATGGGAAGGAAAAATCTTGTAACAAATAACATATTTTTTCATGCTTGCAGTTTATGAAATGTGTCCATCTAACTTAGTTTGTGAGCCTTACACCAACAATCTCGTTCCAGGGCAGCTATTCATTTCTCCACTCTATAGAGGGGACTTGCCTGAGGTTTGACAGGTGTAAGTGGGAACACACCAGGACCTGAATCAGCCAGGTGTGTCAACTCTTGACACCTTTCTTTTGTACCAGGTTAAGAAGTAACCTAGTAACTGATATCTTCTTGGTCCATTTATTTCTGAAATACATTTACCGGTTCTCTCTCTCATCAGGAAGAGAGAAGAGAGAATAAAATCAGGAAAGATCTTTAGAAGGAAGTGATCAGGCACTGCTTAGCATTATATTTCTTTCATTCATTCATTCATTCATTCACTCATTCATTCTCAGCGTACCTCCTATATACCAGGCACTGTGCTAAATCCTGAGACAATGAAGATGAATAAGATGAATTCCTGCCCTCGAGGAAGTTACAGTTCAGTGTTTATTGCTCCCCTCACTTCTGAATTAAGAAATGTCTGGGACAAACATATTTTCTGAGGCTGTTCTCTTTGGGAGTTACCTACTTTTTCATCCAATTAAGTTGATGCTTTTTACTAATTTTCAGGCATGAGGGGGTTTCAGTATATGAATAGACCTGAAGCAATCTTTCATTGGTCTCTCCTCATGGAAAAATGGCTTAGGTTCCACTTTTTTGGGCAGAAGAACCACCTAAACTCATCCATAAAATGGGGTAATGTTAGTACCTACTTATAGCGTTGTTGAGAAGATTAAATAAGTTGATATACAGAACTTAGAACAGTGCCAGTGCCAGGCACATAGTAAACATTATGTATGTGTTAGCTGCTATTATCATCATCATCATCATCATCATCATTATTTGGTTTATTTTTCTCCAAGGAAAAGAGAGACTCTGGTTAGGATTGCTGCTCATTTCTGAGTGTGAGTGATGGCATCACAAAGAATCGAGACTCTAGTACTATTCCCAGATGTGTATTCACTTTACAGTGAGAGTGTTTGTTTGCCCTTTTGTGTCAGGACAGAGGGCATTCTAAACTTGCTGGCCCACTGAGATTTCCATTCATACAAGACTCTCTTCTAGTGTCCCTCATTCTCAAATGTCCCAAGTCATAAATCTGTCACTTTTACTTTAGGAGGCAACGATGAGGAAGTGAATGATTAAGAAGAGACTTAGGTTGCAGATGATGCCTTTCTTACCACAAGGCCACTGGTCCACTGGGTTCTTTTTAAACAATGGCTTGTGTTCTTTCTGCACCATGTATTAAGGCGTCTGTGAGAAAATGAGGTTTGCAGTGTCAGGTGCAAAGGTGACAGATTGAATTGTGTACTTCTTGGTAATGCTCATATTCGGGTAGGGTTCTGTGTCCTCAGAGGACCTAAATGGAATTTTCTCACAGGCACCCAGTTAGGATGAGGGATGTATTTGCCCACTAACCAAGTTTCTTCTCGAATCTCTTGTCTCATCTTGTCACGATAATCTTTGGTCTTGGATGAAGCTATTGGGCAGTACCAGGCCTTTGAATTTCAGGATGACATGTTATCAGTACATGTTAAGATAGAGGAAGATAATCTTTAGTGTTACAGATAAATTTTACCAAATATTATATAGATCTGAGGACTAGGTGTATAGCAATTGCAATTGGTAAAATAAGGTTCAAAGTATCTCTTGCCTATTAACATGAATAGGAAAGGCTGATTCTGAGAAGTTATGGGGAGGCAAAACTAGATTTACAGCCAGGTCTTTATTTGTTTATAGCAAATTAGCTTTACTTCTTTCACCTGCAAAATTACTGGTGGTGCTGACTGCCCACTCCTCTCTCCCTCACCTCCTCATTCATGCCTCTTTGTACGTACAGTGTTGTAGCCTAGACATGACGACAGCACAGGCAGTCTATTTTGACTCTTTTAATTTTTTTCTATCCACTCTCCCGTGACACAGTAATGTGCTTGAATTTTTGCTATTAGTTGCAAACCCATCCCTTTTCAAGGGAGTAGAGGTGGTTTCCTAACAACCAAACATGATCCAGTTTCTTTTAAAGAGGAATTTCTTATGCATGTGGTGATGACTCTCTTCTCTTGTGGCACAGTACAGTGACCATGTTCAGGGACCCTCACTCCAAAGCTGAGGATAGTACATAGAAAATGAAAAATGTAGGGCAAGACTTGTGGGCATTGCATTGAGATTCTTTTTCTACATATTATTTGTTAACATTTTCCCAACTTTTTATTATGAATATTTTCATACTTACAGAAAAATAGAATGAATAGTATAGTAAATACCCATAACTCACCATTCTGTTTCAACAATTGTTAACACTTCGCCGTGTTTGCTTTGTCTATATACACAGATGCACACACATATGTGTATATATTACTATATATTCATCTTCAGTAAAATAAGAATATTTAAGAATCCATACATTTCTGAGGATATAGATAAATCCATGATACCTACATTCCTCCATCAAAGGGTTGAACCACTTATTTTGGCATCTTAGAAACAAATGCTGAAACATCAGGAGAATACAGCTGTGCTTGATTCGATGTGAGGATCAGCTCACAGTGATGGATTTCTATTTTAACTACTGTTTATGTGCACTTCACACAGGGAACTTTTAAGCGTCTGTCTATGAGGCTGTTTGGCGGACTAGGGAGACCCCTGTCCTTGGAGTGCATGTGCTCAGGTGCCATCCCTACTGAACAACTTACAAGCCCTGTGCTCTGAGTTGGACAACTCACATAAACCTCCCTAGGATGAAATTTCTTCTGTAAATAAAAGAAGCTGGGCTAGATGATTGAAACATTTCCCTTCAGTTCTGAAATACTGAAACTCTAAGAACCAAGTTGAAACTTTGCGTGCAAACCTAGAGAGAATGAAGAACTTCCAATAAACATTTTACATATAGATTGAAATTTGCAGAAGGTCAGGAAATTCTGCATGATTTCATGGTCAGTGAGGAGAAATTCTGAATCTAGGACTTAGCGTTGGTAACAGCAATCAAAAAGTACAGCCCATCCCCAATATCTGACTTTTCAGAATATCTGGGTACAAAGTAGTGTCATGGATTTGATTCTGTTACAGACAGATATGGCTGAAAAGGTCTAAAGGCATATCAGCTTTTTGGTTAAATGTGGAATATATAACTGCTTTATTTGGTTATTCCTGAAATTTCCAAGTGATTTACCTGTTAAAATATTTGTATTCTGCCTCCCCCCCTCCCCCAAATATACTTTATCTACACTGGGGGCAGAGTATGGGTCAGGAGTGACTGGGAGAGATGGATTAACATGTTACATCAAATGAAATCTCATTTTGGTTAGATCGTGTATGAGGTTTCCTTACAAGGTTTGAGGAGGATTTTCATTTTTTGCCTTTGAATAAAATGTATACTTCTGAGAAAAACATGACTAGGTCAAATATACAATGAGCTTTTGAGAAATTATCTTTTTCTTTTTCTCTTTTCGAGAAATGATGAAGGATTTTTTAAATCTATTGATATGAATCAGCTGACAATATCAGCATTTGTTTGTCATCTTGGATTTAATCTGTTGAGAACAAGCTGAATACATCTGTCCCAGCACACAGGGGTAATAAAAACTTCAATCTGATATTGGTTAGTGAAATTTCCAGTAAAATCTTGTTAGTATAACATCTGCCTTAATAAATGGCATTAAATGTGGGGAGGTACAGGAAATAGAGGTGTTTCTATTCCTGATGTAAATAACCCTCTGCTGCTTACCTGCCAATCTTGTGTTCCCTAAAGTTAATTCTTCCTAAAGTTTTTTCTTTTTAACTATTTGATGTGAAGATTACATTGCAACAGACCAGCTAAAAGGGATGTATTATTTCAACTTCTTCCATTGTTTTTAAAATCATTGTTTGTGTTGTAATCCTTTCAAAGAGCTAGCCAGTAGCTGCTTTCCTGTTTAAAGAGTAAGCTCTTTCCATTGGCAGATCACCTTCATTTAATCCTCTGAAAGTGCTTACTTAATTCTTAGCAACAATGCATTTTTAGCATCAAGAACGTATTACCAAGGAAAACTGAATATGGTAAACGAGTAGAAAAATAAGCCTTAGTTGTCTAAGAAGGTAATTGTGTCTCGATTCTGGAGCCTTATATATATATCCCACTTGGTACAATTAGCCTCTGTAAACATTTGAACTACTTTGTAGTTGAAACACTATATATTTCAGGAAGCAGATGAAGGAAGCTTTTTCAGGTTGATTCCTAATATAGCTGGTTTACTTTTCATCGTTGGTGTTACTTTGGGGTTTTATAGCATTAAAATGTATCTGTGATTGTTGATATAAACCTTCAACTAAGTTGCTGAAATATTGGAAGCTAGTAGGATGTGGAACAAGCATGGCATTGTGGAGAATATCACCCTGGCCCGAGTCAAGTATAGAATGCTGCAGAAGCATTGTGCTAATTTTAGCCTGCAAAGAGGATGAAGATAAACTGCCTACCGCTAGTTTGCCATATGCTATCCTGGTGATAATATTCAAGAGCAAAATATTCCATAGAGAGTCTTATTGTTTCAGTAAGAGAAGCTTGGATAAGACTTAAGCAAATTTCTGCTCAGTAAGTTTATAAGAAATAATGAAGTAAAACAATTCTCAAATGCAGGTAGATGAAATCTGCTCAATTTATTTTGGCTTTATTGACTTTCATGGGAGTTGACAGAATTAGTTTTGGTTTATATTTGATCCAATTTTATCTATTTTTCACATGTAAATCTTAAAAATCAATCTGAATAAATATTGATCTCTTTCAGAGAGGCAAAAATATACTTTGGATTGCATAAAACTGCTTAAAAGACAGCATCCCTTGAAGTTCAATAAAGGAATAAAGCAATCTGTTCAACTGGTTTTAAAATAACACTTTAAAAAGCCTTTTTAAAAATGAAAAAGTCAAAATCCATTACATTTCCATATTGGGCAAATTCAGCGCCTACAGTTTCACCGAAGAGTGTTTGACCTATTTATTTGTCACTGAGACCACTTCACAGTGAAGGGATTGTTAGTTCCTGCAAAACTGAGAAAAATCCAATGTGCATAGCGCATTTGCAGATGGAAACAGACTGTGTAGCCGGATTTGGAGGGTGGGTTGGGTGGAAGCTTTGTGTTAACAACTGGTGAAAAGCTTGACCTTTGCATGACCTAGGTCAAACAAACCCCCAACTCAAGAGCTCTCCTTTGACATGGATACCTGTTTGGGGAAGGGGGCCAAAAACAGAGGATGGAGATAAAATGATGTTATGGACTTGAAAGCTTGCTTTTTTAAAAGTTCTAGTTTACTTGACTATTTGGGGGCATAGAGTCCATCTTGGAGGGTTACAAAGGACTGCATATCTGCTTTTAAGTGTCAGAGGGACAGGATGATAGAGAAGCATTTCTTTCTTTCTTTCAATGATCCAGGCAATGCATAGTTTTTTTTCCCCAATGCAATATGATCTGGGTTGTGATTCACAGAGTTGAATGAATGGGCTGAGCTCCACTGATGAAAACATTTGATAATGTGGAAAATAAAAGCCCTGGCAAGGAGGAGATGGCAAGGCTTCCATTGTTTGTCCCCACACTTTGTTTTTATAGGGGTTCTCACAGGAACAAATAACTTGGAGTAAATAAAAGCAAAATAGCACTGTTAGTCCGTATCGTGGCCTCACACATGCTCACAAGTCAACTTGGGCAGGAAACTAGCAAGGGTCTGTTCCCGACCAGTTGTGTTGCATCTTTATCTCTCCAGTTCATTGTTTGCCACTGAGTGCTTAAACCTCAACTTCCCAACTAAAAGCTTCCTGTTGCTTGCTTTTAAATATAGTTTTGTTACAACAACAACAAAGAAAATGGAGAAATGTATTCAGGAAGCCAACTGATGAGAAAAGGAATAAAGCAGGTCTAGTCCAACGTGCTTCTAAAACTTCACGGCTCAAATGCACATGGCTGGTTACTCCTGAGGCAATAATAGTCTCCTTTTAGGTAGTCAACTATAGGAACCATCTTTATGCCTTCACGTGAGGTCAGAAGTAAAGCCATGAAAATGTTCAGTGCTTCTCACATCTACCGTTTTGTTGTGTTTTCTGTGTTTGTGTTGTGTTGTCATAGTTTTATCTTTTAAGCATTGTGGCTGGGATTTGCTGCCCTTTCAATTGCAGGTGAGAGGAGAACCCATCCTTTATTAATTGTGCTCCTGCTTCCAGAGCCTTTAATGTTGGTTTATCTGAAAAATTGTATCCATTCCTATGGAAAATATGGTTCTTATTCCACCTTAACAGTTGGGGGTTACTCTGATACTTCCTGCAATTTTGGAGGAAAGTGCAGCAGTTTTCTCAGGCCTTGGATATAAACAACATTGTTTATACTGTTTCCACTCTTCTAGTCCTCTGTTTGTGCAGGCCCTAACACAAGTGGGTCTGTTTTGCATTTAAAAAATTAGTGCATGTTTTCAGAATCAATCTATCAAGTTAGGCCAAGAAATGCCGTAAGAATGCATAGTTGGGGGTGACCAAATTCTGGCTTTCAAAACTTACTTGACAGCCAATTACAACTCCGGCTCTACACTCACGTGATTTTGGGGCTTGGTACTTTCCTTCTTTCCATGATGGAAGCAATCAATTTGGGTTCCTCGCTCCTGCTATTGCATAATACACCAAAGCTGAACCAGGAAATTATTACCACCACCCAAATCACCCTTTTTGGAGAGAACTCCCATCGTGCCAGAATATGAACGATGTTGTGAAAGTACAGTATATTGTAGATATTTAATAATGAATCTGTTACCATCGCTAGTAGTACAGGGAATTAAAATGTAAAAGAAAGCAGCTTATTAAAACATGAAAAGAGTGAGCATTCACTCACTTGCTCACTTGTGTGTGTGTAATGGAGGAAGGCCAAGTAGACAGCGGCTGGAGGGGAGCATTTTAGCACGTGCAAGCTGGAGAGTCTTCACCAATACCCTCGCAGTCCTGCACGACCAGAAGAGGCAGCTAGCTTGCCAGGCAGCCATAAACCTTTCAGTCTGTGTGAACTGTCACTGCCCTTGTAGACACAACTCCACGTGTTCTTTAGGAGAGAGTCAGAAAATAGAATATGCCTGCAGGTTGTTTCGGCTGGTGAGTACAGGCTGCAGACTTCCTTGGCAGTTTTCTAAAGTGGGACTCTGAATAGAGTGCTGAGGTCTTAATTCTTAATCCAGCTCTATTAGCCACCTTCAACACTGCGCAAATATGGTCAATAACTCTTTCACTTCATTGCCTTCTCAAGCCTGCTTCTGAGAGACTGCCTCCTGGGCACTAAGCTAAGAAAATTGCTGCTCTCATCTGAC
Source organism: Ceratotherium simum simum (assembly GCF_057802395.1). Lineage (NCBI taxonomy): Eukaryota > Metazoa > Chordata > Mammalia > Perissodactyla > Rhinocerotidae > Ceratotherium > Ceratotherium simum. The sequence continues at coordinate 19,280,650 of NC_141910.1, read as the reverse complement.
TGGGTCCAGCAGGAGATGATGTTAGGAGAATGCAAATGCTCATTCCTTTATGCAAGTCTCTGGCTGATTCCGCACTGAGCATTCCCAGCCTCCATCAGCTTGTTCCTGGAGATCCCTAGAGCAGAGGCTCCCAAGAGCTCCTTGGTTGTTTGTGCAAATCTGGCTGGCCTATCTGATGGCCGGGTGTCCCACCTCGGTGCTAGTAAATTACGTGGTAACTATTGGTCATTTGGAATAATCAGTTGGAAAACTCTTTCTTTTGTCCTATTCAAGAGACTGGAAGTTTGTCTCATTGCTCTAAGGAGAGTTGCATCTTTTTGGTTACGTTGTTGAACACATTTTGGGGCCAATTACTGCACCCTTACTTTTGGATAAGTCATGTCACCCATTCCGACACAGATGTACCCTATCTTCATAAAGAGGAAGCAGAGGAAGATGATGGTCCACCAAGGGGGGCTTTAAACTTGGGGGGTGGACTTTGGGACCATGTTGCCTGGCAGAGAGGCCCATATACAAGCATAAGCACGGTATTAAAAACCTGAATTCCAGACGACTAGTTTGTCTAAGAGATCACCGGCTGTCTCTTAACACTGTAAGGCAACTGGAATTAGCAGAAATGCTCACACTTCCCGTTCCATAGTCTGATCTGGAACGCACAAATTGGAGCTGAGTCTGGGGTTCAAGCCTCTTCTCATCTCCCTTGGCACTCTCCTAATGACACGGTTGTCAACATTTGGACAAGAATGTAGACTCTGATTCTGCCTATTACAATTCTTCCTCTCCCAGTTTAACATGGAGTCTTGCTGTCTTCCTAACTGTCATATTTGTACCTTAATATAAACTTACGTGTTGGACACTAAGTCACCTTAAGGACTTGGGATTTAAGCCTTGTTAATACTGTTATTACTGTGATGGTTATTTCCTTATAAATGAATTCCCCTTTTCAACTATATCTTTAGAAAATGATCTGGGTTTTGTCCACCATCCTATTAATAATAATAAAATAAGCTAAGAAGTTATGATTACTCTTCACATAACCTCTGTGGAGTGGTTAAATAGAATATCCGCTTGTTAGGATGTTAATTTCCACTCACTGCAAATGAACAGGAACAAAATATTCCTGACCGTCTGATTTCACCTTTCGCCGCACATTATGACTCCCGTAACAGTAAACCGCACGGTCCACTGTCATACACTCTCTAACGTACTTTCTAATAAATAGAGCCAGCTAAAAATAGTGATGTTCTTCATTAAATGTAAAACGATCATTTTAACTGCTTCTACTCTGAGTGACCCATACATCACTTAATCAGACCCATTTAAGCAGAGAGAAAGGCAGAGAGAGAATGAGAATATGAGCGGATCATCTGTCTGTGTTTCATTTGGTGGCAATATGAGTAGAATTTAGGCTAAGGATCCTTTAGCCATCTCATTGTTTCCTGTGAAAGTAATTTTCTCTTCAGCATGTATAGGTAGTAGTGTGATGGGCGGTATAGAAATATAGGTTTTAACCAGACTAATGAAGATCACACTTTATTCATTCACTTGTGACAGAAAAGTGTGGCATGAGGTAAGAGGTGCTCTCAGCCTTTCCTCTCCTTTTGAGTCAGTTGACTAAATCAGCCAATCGATTGTTCCATATGTAAAGCTTTTCTCACGTAGAAGTGAGGATTTAACAAACTCCTAGAACACGCGACCAAATTCTTTGTTAAATTTTCCTAATAATGAATTGTGTATATTCTGTATATACAGAATAGAGTAGAACTAACTCAGGGCAAGAAATTTAACTTTTTCTATAGAGAAACAAAGCTGTAAAGATAAAGGTGCTTTTCTACTGCCCCCCCAAACCTCTCACATTAACTCTAAATAAATCTAAATAAGTTTATGATTTCAGTCAGCCATCCATTCAACAAATACTGGCTGCCTTCTAGTGGAAGGCCCTGAGGACATACAGTGGTGAACAAGCCCCATGTGCGGTGCTCAAGGAGCTTACAGTCTACTGGGAATGACTGGCATATAAATAGGCCATGGAAGTAGTGTGATACCAGCAAAAATCGTTTGCACGTAGAAAATGTGCTGACCCCTGTCTTGGAGGATCCTGAAAGTTCTCCTAAAGAAAGGGCATTTTTACAGTATTTCACGTTTTTCCAAGAGTTTTCACATATATAATCCTACTTGTTCCTCACGACACCCCTTTGAATTAGCTGGTTCCTTATTCCCACCAGCCCTGTGTGGATGCAGGGAGGGAGGCTCAGCAGAACTGAGTCGCTTCACAAAGGCTAGACAGATAGTGGCTGGTCTGGAACTTCAGTCCCGGGCTCCGGCCTGTGGGTCAGTCATGAGTGCATATGTGTGGGGAAGTGGGGGAACTTGGAAAGAGGAGAAATCGTGGCCTGAGGTTGTGAAATCACTGTTTGACCATCTGGGAATTTGCCCCAGATCCACTGCAAAGTTTAGGAAGGACTTGGAACGATCATTCCACATTCAAATAACCTAGGCATAGCTTCTAAACACCCACTTTCCCATTTTTTTTCTTACATAAGGAAAACAAGCAAGTATAGAAGAGAAGCAATTAACATGATCACTCAGATCAGCTTTCGGAATTTTGGTTTTCATCCTTTCTTTTGTGATACGTGGCCGAAAATAGTAATAATTCATGCCTTGAAAGTTTTTAAGCTTCTCTGATGGAGATCATCTTTCCATACTATGACTCTTTTAAAGTTATGTATTTTTTAACCTGATCATCCTCGGGTCTTTTGACCATAGAGAAGACAGATATTTAGCGTGGGGCCCCCGGTGACCCACCATTCAACTTTCCATTCTTTCTGCTCAGACCAGACTGTGCCAGCAGCTGTTCTTTCCTTTGGTTTTCTCTATTACCTGAGAGGGAACTTGTTGCCCCAAATATTGCAGAGATGCCTGACCTATGGAGAGTTACTTTGGAGAGGTTTCTAGAAGGAAGAATTCCTTGGGTCCGAATGAGACGCTAAGAGGACGGCTGTGTTTTCCTACACCCCTTTTGGTAGCAGATATGGAAATCACTCTCACAGACCATCTGGATTTCAGTGATGCGATTTGGGGCTGTTTCCGGTTTGGCATGCCAGATGAGACGAAGGCAGGACACACTGAGGCTTAGAAGCCATGCTACAATCTCTGGGCAGCAAGAGAAGGCCTGGGCAGGCAGGGCGGGAACATCCCTGTTATTAAGAGGAATGAGGGCTTGGGGCACTTAACCTGGATACAGAAGCTGGCCTCTCTGCAAGCAGCTGGGTGGTCCAAGAGACAGCATCCAAAGGGTGTAGCAAGTTGAGGCCTGGCATTGCAGGATGCCCAGTCTGATAGGTGGGGCCAGCAATAAGGAATTCTAGGGCGCAGGCCAACTCAGAAGTCAGGCAGCGCTGGGACTGGCTTTTTGAAGTCTGTTTTCGAGGGAGAGGATCCCCTCCAGCTGGCAGTTCATAGGAGCAGTGTTCAGCCCTGGGAAAGAAGGCTGGCAGGGGCTGGGGGAGGGGAGGAGAATAGAGATGCCTGGCCAGCTTGTGGTTGTGGTCATTACGAGCCCAGAAGATGACCAGGAGCAGAGTCAGGACTCAAGAGACATGCCCATGCTGGGACCGTGTCTGCACGAGGAGGTGGTGGTAGGTAGGGTGATTTACGCTAAAGGTCAGCAGTGGCTCCTGTGAATCTAGATCCAGGGGAGTGTCACAGGGAGGAGGCGACTCTGACTTTTCCAGTCTTGGTGGGACGATTGTCTCGGAAACCGAGGGGGGCCTGGGTCCCAGGTAGAGTTTCGGCAGAGGCAGCTGCAGGAGCGCAGGGGGAGGCAAGAAGACGTTAGAGAAAAGAGGCGGTGCAGGGTGCTGTACAGAGCCACACACTTTCTCTGCGAAGGAATATTCTCCCTTTTGTGGACGAGGACCGTTCACGGGTTCTGCTACTCCCTTCTCGCCGCAGGTAGATTTCAGATAAGCACGTAGGTGACGTCATCCCTGAAAACCGCAGGGACTGGAACGCTGCTCCCCCTTGGGCAGGGGGAGCAGCGCGAGTGTCCTCCGCTCCGGGCTGGTGTTTCGTGCGGCAACCTTGTTTGTGTTTCCGTATCCCTCCCGGAGGGGAGACTTTCCTCTCTCTGATACATAAATGGTGAGAGAAAATAAACTCCCGTGAGTGAGCTTGCGGTCAGTCTCGCTTCCGCTTTTCCTCCGTGGTTGAGCTGCCCGGCCCTGCCTGCGCGGTGTGAACTTCCCAATTTCATCGAGTGCACGCGGTGTCCAGAGAGGACTGTTTCCTCCCAACTTTCCTACTAGCAGAACTTCAGATTCGTGACGTGCAGAGACGCTTGAAAGCCATTGTGCGATGCTGGAAAATGTGTGCTTTGTAGTTCTCTATGCCCCTGTCATTTCATAGGTGACCGCGCCTATGCCCTGAGAACAGGAGGGGGCCTCTGTTGACTGTGCTCCAGCCAGCTCAGGACGCCCCTCTGCCCTCTGATAGCTGGGTCCTCACTTCCACCCCTTACATGGAGTCTTTTCTATATGATTTTCTCCTTTAGTTTTTGGAGGCACATTCAGGAACATTGCCTCACTTTTTTGTAATGTAGCTATTTTTGACATCCTCTCACTCTTGGGTACTTTGTCTGGATCCATAAATACTTGGTATTTGTTTTCTTCCTTGTGTATTTCAGTGGTTTTCATCTTTAACCTACCATTGTCTTTGACTAAGGCACACTCTCATGCATGCTTGGGTGTCTCTTCTTGTTTTTTTTCTTCTTTCTTTTTTTTTTGTGTGTGAGGAAGATCAGCCCTGAGCTAACATCCATGCTAATCCCCCTCTTTTTGCTGAGGAAGACTGGCTCTGAGCTAACATCTATTGCCAATCCTCCTCCTTCTCCCCTGCCCCAAAGCCCCAGTAGATAGTTGTATGTCATAGTTGCACGTCCTTCTAGTTGCTGTATGTGGGACGCGGCCTCAGCATGGCCAGAGAAGCGGTGCGTCGGTGCGCGCCCAGGATCCGAACCCGGGCCGCCAGTAGCAGAGCGCACGCACTTAACCGCTAAGCCACGGGGCCGGCCCTCTCTTTCTTCTTTGACTTCAGTAGAAAGAATACGATTCAGGAAACCGAAGCCCACCTTATGGGTCAGGCTTTGGGGTGGCTGTGGACAGCATACGGCAATGAGAAAAGATGCTGTTGCTGCCCTGGAACATCTTTCTAGAGGTTAAAGAAATGCACCTTGATTGTTATCTAATCAAATGGGGTTAAGTAGAGAGAGTCGTTCTAGAATGGTTAGGAGTTTAGCTTTGAGTGAGATCTGGGTTCATATCCACAAGGAGCTCTATTTCCTTATCTGTAGAGCAGCCTGTTTCCTTTTCTGTGCATTAGGGCTATTGCAAAGATGACATAATTCAGAAAAGCACTCAATAGGGTACATATTCTCTGTGCAGCCCATAATCTTTCTCTTGGCTACTAAAACGGTCTGAAAAAAAATCATAACAAGTGAAGGTTTTTTAAATACAGAGATATTGATGTTTTTTTTTACCTCGATAACAAATTTAACTTTAACTTCTAAGGTTTTTGTGAGGACTAATTGATCAAAAATAAAGGCCTAACACAGTTTCAAGTATCTAGTAAGTTCTCGATAAATGTTAGTTTTTATTATTACTGTTATTCTTACTATCTAGATAGGAGATGGACTATGATAGAAAATTGGCCCTGTTTTTCTATAGTGCATCTCACTTTTCCTAGACCTTAAAGATACTTTCTTAAATGGTAGAAATTTTTTCCATATTTGTAAATCAAAAACAAAAATTTTTGCTATTAACAACTGCCATGGAAATATTGTTAGAGAGCAGAGGACAAGTTATTATGAATTACCCTATTTTGTGTGGGAAATGAGAACTTGTATTAATAAAGATTGTTTCCAGCATATCACCATCCACTGATGGGCTGCCGGCTTTATCTGATAGGACTGTTTCGGCAGCACCGCCCGCCTTTTTTACTCTGAAGCACACAAAGTTTCAAGTTACTCCACGGCTCTTTGGGGAAAAAAAGAAAAGGAAAAATAAAAATGTTATGCGATACTAGAGGAGTGGGTGTATATATCTTGGAAAAGTTTGGCTCGCAGGAATGAGAATGAGATGGAGGAGATGAGGAGAGAGGACAAGAGTGGCAATGACTGTTTTTCTGCTTTGGGTGAGGGGTTCAGGATAAATGTCCCCTTGCTCAGAGAAAGTCCTCAATAGCAAAATAGCCACAAGAACTAACATTCGCTGAGCAAAGCCACCGCCGCTAGGTGATGTGTTAAACATTTTATGCGGCTTATTTTATTTAATCTACCCAGTAACTCTAAGATGTAAGTACTATTACTATGCTCCTTTTTTCCAGAGGGGTGAAAGTCAGGCTTGGAGAGGTTAAATAGGGTCACACAGCTATCAAGTGGTGAAGATGGGATTTACATGAACCTAGACAATCTGACTCCAGAGGCTAAATTCTCTTATAATACCTCCGACCAGGAGGTGAGAAGGTGCTGAGGAGGTACAGGAGGAGAGAAGGCTGGAGCACCAACAGAAAGAAGAGTCACCAGGGGAAGACATCCTGGCTTGTTCTGACACTTCAGTTAGTTCTAGAGACATCAGTGAGGTTGGGTGCTCAAAATCAGGTCCTCATTTTGAGCACCTGAACAGCCTTTTCCTCATCCTTGTCCAGTGGGCACAGGTACAGTCTTCCCTGTGCAGAGTGATGAGAGATTGTCCCATCTTCCACTTTAACTAGGCATTCGTGTGCACCCAACACTTTCTAGCTTTGTTTGCTCATAGAAGATCCTCCAGAATCTTGCTAAGACACACATTGTGGTCCTTGGGAGCCCCTGGGAGCTTGTTAGAAATGCAGAATCTCAGGCTCCTCCCCTCTGAATCTGAAACTGCATTTTCATCTCTGGTGCTTCACATGCACCTTCAAGTTGGAGCAGCACTGCTTTAGAAAGTGAGTTTTTTCTTTATTATGCCCACCAGAGTCAAGTCACCACTTTTGAAGTGTGCTTATTTTGAACGGCAAGCAGCTGTCCCTAATTAACTGAGTGACTGGGATGTGTGGCACAACAAATCTACAAAAGAATTGGAGCCTTGGACAATCAGAGGAGAGAAAGTTAGGTGTAGTAATTCTCAAGCCTTGTCTTTCAGAAACTCTTGGATTTTTGGAAGGCTTTACAATAAGAGAATAATAAGCCTATAAGTTTTTTTATCCCAACTTCTTTCTTGCCCATTTTTCTTCTAACTATGCTTAATATCTCCTCATTCTCCCTAAAGACTTGCTAATCTACATTTCACAATGTTCATTTTCCTTTTATGCAAAGAAATCTGTCTGTACCGAATATCCTCTCTTTTATCCCCCATGACCCTTGGCATTTTCTCTCGCTCCAACTTCTACCTTACCCCAGGAGGTGGGTCCCACTCTCTCATCCTCCATGCCCCACCTTCAGCTGCCTTGTCGCCCTTCCTGCACACAACATGACCTTCCCTCACACCTCCTTGTGGACTGAGAGCAGAAGAAAAGGACGTCAGTAGGGGATGAAGAGGAGAGTGCCTGTGAGTGCCTTGAAAGAAGATCACCAGGAAGCCAGGGAGAGGCAGAGGAGGGACTGGTGCCCCATGGTTAACCAGCTCATAAGGCTCATTGCGAAGACGCTGCTCCATCCAGCCACACAGATCAGTGAAGGGAGAGCAACCATGTGAAAAGAGTTTCTATAGAAAGTAGACATGTTATCCCGGTTTATCTGGTGTCATTCAAGAATGATGTGGTACAGATGAACAGAATCCTACTTTTTTAAATATTAGAAAGTTTAGGGGCATTTTCTATGAAAATGTTTCCAGACTACATATACACTCTATCATATCTGATTATAACAAACTTTGAAAAAAATAAAGTTGGTAGATCCATGAGTTATGGCACTGCACTATATATATTTTTCTTTACACAACCTCTTTAGCTTTTTCCCTGGGCTAAAGGGCCGTAGTGTGCTATGCTTCTTCGGTTCTTATTTTTTGTCTCTTTATCATCTTATATTTTTACAAAGCTCTCAGCCTACAAACTATGAGGCAGGAAACCAGATGAGCAAACTTTTGAAAACTAGATCTGAAATAAACAGAACAACTCTCTGATTAAGGGACTTATGGTCATTTCTCTGTAGAAAGTATATGAGCTTTACCACATATAATCTGTGGTTCTAATCCAGTGTTCTGATTTTAATCATCTTGGAGCTTTAAAAATCACTAATGCTGGGATCTCACCCACTCAAATACTAATTTCATTGGTCTTGGGGACAGTGTAGGCATCAGCATTTGTAAAAGCTACCACGTGATTCTATGCATAGTCAGAGTTGAGAACCATTATGTCTACTCTGCGTGTCAGAAACTTTTTTTAATCCTACTTTTCCTATAGGAAAGTATAAATCCTATAAAATTGAGTTTGTTGAAGTGACCTCTTTGATAAATGTTATCCTGTCTGTGTAAAAGTGTGTGTATATACATACGTATATACATAGATAATATACACATACACATAGAGTATATAGAAATTTAAAAATGAATTATATGGCAAGCTTTTGAAGATATCACAAAAATAAATGGAGTGTGTATGTGTGTGTGTCTGCCTGTATATATCTCCTATCTGCCTATAAGATCTCACGTGTGGCATTTGTTTTTGTTTTTTTTACTAAAAAAAATTATTTTTTTGTGGTTATATAGAACTTTGTGACCATTCATAAATATATGATTTATATATTTTGAGAAGAATATTTCAAGCAATGAATTTGTCATGCATTACTAAATAACATTAAAAAATAGGCAAAGTACTGGTTCCTAAAATGCTTTCTGAGATGTTGATTGAAAACAAAAGTTTATGACTTTTGCACTGTTTTAGCTTTGCAATTGAAGTGTATTTTCTTTTTCTTCTTAGAACAAGGTTGGGGGATTTCCATTTTGTTTCACTGTTAGTATAAATACATCGTTTTCAGTAGTATCTTGCAGTGCACTCATATCCTGAAGTTTCTAAGACTTCATTAAGAAGTTATGCTGTTTTTGCAGGGATTTTCCATGGTGTTTAGTTGTAAAAAAAAAAAAAAATGCTGAATGGATGAAAAATGAGTAAAATCTGTGTTGTTTTTTTTTCCTCTGCTATTCATCGTTTCTGTTTGTCCTCTGTGTGTAGGCAACTAATTTACTGTTGTCCCCCCGAGGGGAATTCAAGTCAAAAAGTCATACTGAATTACTAGAAAAAGGTATTCCTATCTCAGAAGAACAAAGTACAATGATTCAAGGAATAAAACTTGGAAAATTTATCTGATTTCTAGGTGTACATTCTGTCTGTCTACGGTACTCTACTTGTACGAGCACTTACACAAAATAAATCTTAAGTAAACTATAAATATGAACACTGACTGACTTTGACTGACAATTCTTACTTTCCATGAATTTAGAAAATCCAGTTTCTTCCTCTCATCCCATCAACTGCACATTAAAAATTTTTTTGAATTCTATAAAAATCCAGTAAATATTTTCATTCTGGGTCTCAGTTACTCAGTTAGGTTCTTTTCATATTTTTCACCCAGTTATGTTTTATGCATTATTTGTGTTGACAGCGAAGAATCATGAAGTGATAGAAGTTTAATAGAATGTGTTATTTATAATAAAGTTATTCCAAATTTATTTCAACAGGCTGGCAATCCTTGAGTTGTAAACACCCAAATTATATGAATGACCTACATATACACAAATGTTCAACCTAGATCTCTTAGTCCTATTCTCACTGCTTTACATCCACAGGATCTATTTACTGTCACCACAAATTCTGTGAAAAAACTTGGAATGTTCAGAAACACATGGCTTCCCAAATGTAGGCAGGGATAAACAGGGTGGGTTGGGTTGGGGATGGCAGGATGTAATGATAAGTTTGGAAACGGACACTGGGGTCTTCTGAAAGACTGGCATCTATTGATTTAAAAAAATCTTTCCCAACACAAGCTGTGTTTTTTTTAAAAACTTTACTTATTACTCTACCTGAAATTCTGCCATTTAAAGATTTTTTTGCATTAACAAATCTTCTTTTAAAAATGCCAACTCTTCTGGGAAGGTGAGGGGGACATCAGTTATTCATGCCTAGTCTGAATTCGTTCTTTCAGATTGCGTTCTACCTAAAGTCTGGCTCAGATTAACTAGACTGAAAGGCTGGTTATTTTGATTGTTGGGAGATGATGAGTGTGAATTCAGAGCAGGAAAAGAATAAGTGTAGGTGAGGTGACCACAGTGGGAGGCCAAGTGCCTCTACAAGGCATTGGCATCCTTGGAAACTTGAGGAGATGGAGCAGGGGAGAGAGACAAAAAAGGAAGGACTAAAGACAATTACACAGATTTTAATATTTTCCTAGGCTGACTCTGTGCACAGGAATATAAAAAGAAACCCATCTTCCTCTTTATTCTTGTGCTTTCTGACTTCATGCACCCAAGACTCAGAGGTTGATTGGAACTTCATTCACTTAATGAATTACTTTGCTTTGATGAGCAAGCCTTGGGACCTAACACCATTCATAATTTGCTTCTATGTGAAAATATGTTCGAATGTCCATAAAAGACCTGTTTACAAACTTCAGAATGTAATCTATACCTAAATTAGGGTCTACCTGAATGGACTCATTGCTTTTCCTTTGTCCCTCATTCTCCAATCTTAGTTTGGAATTGGGGGATTTTTTAGGTTGAACTAGAAAGACACACCGGGGAATGAGGTTTTATTTAGTAAAACTTATGTAATATTAGGGCATGCAATGGGGAGGAGACTGATGATACAGTGTCACACAGAAATACCCTTATAGGTCATGACTCTTAGAACCCTAGGGATAAATGACCAAATCCTGACCATGGCCACAAGGCCCCACGTGAGCTTACTCCTCTTACCTCTCCAGCTTCATCTTGTCCTGCTTTCCCAGGTTTCAGTTCTGTGCTTTTGTCACCCGGTGCCTTTATACCTGCTCTTCCTATGGCCTGCACTGCTCTCTCTGCCCTCTGCCCTTTTAGGCTGCCCGCTATACCTAGTTGACTTTTCTCCACCCTTCAGATTTCTGCTCCAGATCACTCCCACCCACTAAGTCAATTTCCTTTGTTTCACACACTCATAGATGTATATTTCTTTCTGATTGCATACAATTGTACATTTATTACTGTGATTATTTTGTTTAACATCTGTGCCCTCTAGCTGGAAAGCTTCATAGAAACAGAGACTCTTTCTGATTTTGTTCACCATTTGAGTCCCTAATACTTTGCATAGTGTTGGAACATAGTAGGAATTCAATTTGTTAAATGAATGAATGAATGACAAGAGTGACTGCTTATGCAGAAGACTGTTGCATATACAGGGCTCAGTTTTAAATGCTACATTCTACTCTTCAGAAAAGGGGGCAGTATGTTCGTAGTAAGAGCTACTTTCTCCAGGCTCTGATTCTCCATTTCTCCCCTTAGGTTTCTGTGATGTCAGCAGTCCACGAAAGGGCAGAATAAAGCTGTGAGCTTGTTCCATAGGAGTTAACTATTAACAATTTGTGTCACCGTTTAACGAACCTAAATTCAACTAGAAAGGAAAAGCCTCATGGCAATTCTCTGTGAAACCAACCTTAGGACACATATCTAGACATTACTTTTAATAAGTGCCAATAATATGTTTAGTTAAAGTTTGTTTATTCTTAATTTTCTCCTCCACTCTTCTTACTTCCATCTTTTCAATCAGTGCCATTGGTATGTCTATACCCCGGGGCTTTTGTTAAGCCCCTTCTAGAGCTTAGCACTGCCATGGCGGGTGCCAACATCTAACTCCTGATCTTGGTTTCCAAAGAAACCACCTCAAAATTTTCAGGAAAACCATGGGTGGTAAAATAAGATATATGAGAATATGCTTTCCTTTATTTTTTTTTTATCAACTGAGAATCCCTTTGAACTAAGAACAAGGAAATCTTAAACACCTAAGGATAAGAAGAGATACAAAAGAGAAGCTAAGTTCACAGAACTCTTATTAAAGTTAAACTTAGAAGGTAACCATTGGATTTAGACTGTTACATATTTGTACGTTGGCTTGAGATTTGGAGATGTGTGAAGTCTATTGTGTTTCTCTTGAAAATGTGAAATAATACTTAAGGGGTTGTGTTACATTTTCATTTATCTTACAAAATCCTTTCTAAGGTCTCCTAGGATCCTCTGTCCTCTGTCATGTCAATCTGTATGACAGTATCAGATACTAAGGTCCTCAGATAACCTGTGGCTGAAAAATTGCTGAGGCAGGAGTGGAGGAACGCCGGGGGACAGACTGATACAATGACTTGGCAAAACCAAGGAGAGCTAGAGTTCTAGAATTTTATATTTAGAGCCTTATGTATGAAGTGTGCATCTGGAGTCTGAGCGCTGGGTCAAATTGTCTGCTTAGACACAGTTGAGTCTCTCCACTAGGGTAAAACTGGGAGCTGTGTACCGGGGGTAGCATAATTAATTCTTTGGGAAAAAATACAGAAGGAAACAAATAACTTTTGCTTTATTTTTTAAAGTTGAACTCAAGAAAAATACACAAACAGCAAGAAATTTTAGTTAGGTAAATAGTTTTAAATTCTAATTGCAGGAAGTAGGGGTGTGTTTCTGAAGGGCAATGGCAGACGTTGTAAAGAATTTGGATACTTTCACTCTTGGTGCATCTTTGGTCTAAGATGAGCTTAAAGATTCCAAGGAAACTTCCCAGCTTTAGAGAATGTGTTTCTTTTATATTTTCTTACAGTTGTTTATTGAGTTTCCTTGGTGAATATTTTTTGAGAGTTTAATTTAGGCGTGTATCAAAAAGAATTATAGCAGGTGGCGATTGAAACTATGGTTTTCTCCATGCAGTGGAAAAGATGCGTTCACACATTCATTTAATAAGCAATTGACAAGTTTATAACCTGGATACTGGGGTAACAACGGTTTGTTACAGCAGTTTGACCGATCTCCCTCTGACAGACCCTGTAATCGAGTCGAGGGGACATGCGTGGAAACCAACAGTCCTGGTAGAGCACAATGTGTGTTTGGATGGAGGAACATCAGGAGAAGAAAAATCACTCAGGATTAGGGAGGAGGGGGTCACTAATCAGCTGGAGTCCAGTAAATGCTTCTTATAGGAGACAGCAGTTGAGCTGAGCCTCAAAGTTCACCAAGGAATTTGGTACACTGTTGGGGGAGGGAAGGGAAGGATGCTACAGGGAAAGGGACAAGCAGAGAGAAACACAATGAGCATTGAGAGAGAGCAGTGTGTGAGGTGAGAACTCTTGTAGGCTCAGGACTCCGGTGGTCCGGTGAGTGCCAGTGCACACGGGGACTCAGCAGAAAATAGGCTGGAAATATGCCAGGGAGAGAGATTATGAAAGACCTTCCATGCCAGGCTAAAAAGTGTGACCTCTACCTGAAGGCAAAGGGTAGCCACAGAAGGATTTTAAGTGCCAGGGCTATATGATCAGATATGTGTTTTAGAAAAATCATTCTGGCAGCTATTATGCATTCTTAATGAAGACAAAATACCTCCTTCAAACCTCTGAAGTATTCTAGCTGGTTGCTGAGAAAGGGTTGTCTATAATTCTCACCATTTATCCTCTTAACATAACACAGAAACATTATCCCATCTGACTTCTAGTTGAGTAGACACAGCCATGATTTGGAGAAGTGGGTTTGGAGTAGTTTTTACGTTTTTCCTAGCAACCTGGACATCGGGCACACCCAGAGGCTCCACTACAAAGGCAACTTGACCTCTCCATACTGACGGGGTGTTTGCACCAGCAGCCACCAGGAAGACAGCAATGTTCTACGTACTATTTAAGGGGTGAAATGTCACATTCTCTCATGTAGATGTGCTATGTGAGGAAAGAGACGAGAGAAAAAAAGAAACCCTTAAATGTTGAGCTTCCTTTTTGTTGGCAATCAGAATATGCAACGATGTTCCTATTTGGGTGGAAATTTAGCCATCTTACAACATGAGCTATACATTCATACACACGCTTCTGAATTGACTTTTGACAACTTTCAAGACACGGTAGAATCTACTCAATATCGAAAGACAAGATTATAAATGGCCTTGATTTTTGAGTCTAGGTACATTTTTTGGGACAGACACTCTATTCCTAAATGCTTAGAGAGGAGAAAAGTAAAGGTTAAGGAGAGAACATGGCCTGAAACTATGGAATCTCAATACAAAATTGTAAATGAAGTAGTCTTGAAGCCGGGCTGGCTTCCAGCCTGGCTTCTAGCAAAACAAGAGGATCCACAACCTGACACGTACATTTACCCTGGCAGTTGAACGTTCATATCCCTAATTAGGAGTTTTGCCTCTATGGCATAAAGAACCCTCTGACAGACAACCCATTTTATTTATACCTGCTGGCGCACTGACACGGGAAGTTCCGATCAGTTGTGATGTAAATCTTAGGCGCTTTTTGGAGTTTTGTTTTTGCCTCACCCGGAACAGGTTTTTGGGAATGGCAGCCCTGGGGGGAGAGAGGGAGTTCGTAGGGAGAGAAAAATGGGAGCAGGGCTTTGACCTGCCGGAGAGGAGCCCCTGCTGACACGGTCAGTCTGACCCATTGAATGGCCTGAATACGATAAATGCGGCTTTATCCTGCCTTGAAAGGCACGAGATAGCCCAGTCTAACTGCCTGGGCATGCTTAAATAGGCGACTCGGGATGTTTGAGTTGAGCGTGTTTGAAATCTGAGCTCTCTGACAGCCTGGGAGCTGCCACAGGTCACCTGCCTTGCTCCGCAGGGACAGGCCGAGGTCTCACAAGAAATTGTCCGTAGACGAACTGTAGTACAAATTCCTTTCTTTGTTGGTTGGCCTCTTTCACTAGACCATGGCCTATAAAATTTTGTAAAAACAATTCTTAAATATTATTTGAAAGGGCAAATGGCCCACGCTGAAAGGTTTGACAGTTTGACGTATAGTGCATGGTTTTGATAGCTCGGAAACTGAAAAGTGTGGCCAAGATTCTCCCCCTGCTTGTTAGAAACCTGGTGTTTTTAAAATAGTGTCTTGTTGCTGCACAGTTCCTCTGCTCCTAGCGATCTGACAGGCAATGAGTCTGCTTCAGTGATCTTAAATCCTCTTAGACTAATTTGTGGGAGAGCAGGAAAATAGCTAGCACCTTTGAATCCAGCATCCAAAAAGCACAGAACCAGATATTGCCAATTAAGGGGCCATTGGGATAATCATATCAAAGCAGATCACTTTAGAGTCTTCTGATAACTCCAGAGCCAGTGCCTAGAGACATAGGAACCCAGACTTTCCCTTCAGTGAGGGGGAAAAAGGGATGTGAGTGGCCCGGCCTCATCAGAGCCGGGGAAGTCACAAGGAAGTGGATTTCTACATTAGAATGTTGCATAAATGCAGCCAGTCTGCGCTCAGCGCCCGTCGGCTGCCTCTGCATAGCCAAAGGCCATTTTCAGGAGCCTCTGGCCCCTCAGTCACTGGCCTGCTAGTTAATTGCCACACGGACTTCATGACACATGGGCAGATAATATGACATTTTCGGTTTCTGTCACTAGCAAACGCCACAACGTTGCTTGCACTAGTTGCTAAGAAGCTGTCAGAAACCATTAGCAATTGGCTCAAGTCGCCCTATGGCATTTCCTCATAGCATCAGCAAAACGAGCATAAATCACCCACCGGAGCCTACTGCTGTCCTAATGAGGCTGTAAGCTTGTTTATGGACTAGCATCATTTTTATGATTATTTCCACCTTTTCAGTTCGCCTTCATTTGGCAGCAGGAGAAGTCAGCTCCAGGAATGAAGTCACTGCTCACACTTTACAAATGTGGTTCAGAGCGGCTGCCTGCTGCCATGTGGTCGGCCGGCGGTTCTCCAAGTTTGTTTAGTGATCTTAAAAATAAAAAAAGGAAATAAATCCTCCGGAGACCGCATCGAGGTGACTGTATCAAATTGCAGAGTGAATGGAAATGCGAAAGGTACAATCGACCATTTAGACATTCATCTGATGTTGAGACGTTTTGAAGATCAATTTTCAATTTTAGAAAGTGGAAGAGGTTAAACAATTTATTAAAATCTATGAAAGTGTTTGCTTTTAGAATCGTCTGTTTTATTATGCTCTTCTCCTTCCCCATCTTCTCCATTTCCCTAACTTGTGTCGGGAAGGAGCAAGGTTTATTGTTTTAGGCTTTTCTGAACATGCACCAGTATTTACACTGGATTGAAAGCATTTGCTTCCAATGAAAATCTTGTCTTAGATTACAACCCAGCAGTGTAATTTCCCTCCCAGATGGGAGTAGAGTAGCTGTATTTGCCTAAAAACAGTAGGAAGAACAAACTGTGCATTAAGCCAAGGCTGTTTTTGGCTTGAGCTAATGATGTAATAGAAACCTTTTATTCGGGAGAGGTCACTGCCAGGGACTGAAGGGGGTGATCTGGCTCCTGCTTGAAAGGTTTCTCCATTGTATCTACATAAGTCTTCACTTAAAAAATTCTGTTCCTAATGCTTCTGCTTTCATACAGCAGAAATAAACAGGAAAGGTTCTGGTGAGTGTTACACAAGGAATGCAGAAAGCCTTCCTCTCCTAATGGAGTATATAATTCAGGTGCCCTCAAGGCACGCTTTCAGGAATTCTTTTGCCTGAGGTAATGGGAAGCTAAGGCTGCTTTAAGGCCTTGATTATCTATTGATGCACAAAGCTGGAAAAAAGTCATCTCCGCTGGATTATAGTAGATATTTCCATAAATTATCAATGAATTCTCTCCGAGGCAGGCACTAGGCATTGCCTGCTAAATTAATCTGAAGGGGTTTTGAGATGGATAGAAAGGCTATTTTTTTTTAAGGTGGAAAACAATCATGGAGAGGTGGTGAAAAACTGTGTTGTTAGGTTAGGAGCTTTTCATTTTTAATCAGTGATCAAGTAATATGTTTCTTTTCCTGGGTTATCTTTTGCATATTGAAAGTGGATTAGCCCATTGAAATTTTAAATGCTGTTGAGTTGTTTTCTTTTCTCATGTTTCTTTAATGAATTGTTATTTTATATGGTGAATTGCTTCTCTGAATAAAAAGCCTCTTTAAATACTGGACTTTCAAAGAATTTATTAGGCAAATCCAAGGGGACACCTTATAAAACACTTGGTTATGAAAATAAAGAGCATGGTGGGGTGTGGAAGGAGCATTCATTTAGGGATGTGGGTGTCTGGTCCAGCACAGGCCCACCGGTCCCATCCCAGCTATGTGACCTTGGACAAGTCACCCAACAGGAACACGGGCACTTTCTTCCTTGATACGATGAGGGCTTTGTAATTGTGGGTCTCTACAATCTTTTCCAGTGAGAACACAGGTATGATTCTGTCGAACTTTAACAAAATACATAGATTTTAAATACGATAAAATGATGGATTTTAAATTGATAAAAAATTAAACTCAGAAAAGTTCTGCAAAAGTTTTGTATGTGTGGCCTATGCTGTAATCACAGCAGAAATATTGAAAATAGGCTGTTCCTCACCCAATAAAGTTTTTAAACTTTCACTTAGTACAAGTCAAGGCAATTTTGGCGCAATTTTATTTTGGGGGGCTAAGGGAAATCTCCTGAGGGAGCTGTTAAGAACAATTGGTTAATGGCAACATAACTACTGTAGATTAGACGGAAATAAGTGAAATCAAACCAGAGAATTCTTTCTGTATGTAGGATATTTAGGTAACAGAGATAAGGAATGCAGAAATTCATGAAGCGATGTAAATGAATCTGAGGCTAGTTCCAATGTACAGTCCCCGGGAATTCTGTCTTACCAAATTACCAGTTCTTTGGGGCCATGTAGTCTGTTCTCCAATGACTTACATGACCCAGTGAATGTGCTCTCAGGGACATTTGTCACCTCATTGCTAAGCCTTGCCACTATAGCTCTTCTTTCTGGATCCAGATCAAACTTCTAAAAGCCAGTAGCTTCCACGAGAGCTGGGGCACCAGATGGAGAAGTGTTTGACAGAAGAAGCTGCTTTTTAGTGTAGTGAGTTTCCCCCATGTTGTTTTTCCTTTTGACTTTTTTGCCAAAACACAAAGAGCTTACTTTCCATTTGTATCTTATGACTTATTTTGGATCCTGTGATTATATGGGCTGAAATTTCATTTTTTGTCTTGTTAAATATGGCATTGTAAAGAAACATTACATTTTTTATTTTATTGTGTCACAGAGCCAAAATATTTTCTAGAAGATGTGACTTAAATGTTATACCAAAAATCAGTGGAAAAATAGGATTCAATATACAGGAATGTATAGGCAGGTGATATTTCAGTGAGAAAAATTTAAATCTAGAAGAAATTTTAGAAACTGTCTGGATTATTAGGGTAGTACAAGTCCAACTGACTGTTAATTTAACATCCCTTTATTTGATTTAAATAGTAATTGTTTTCTAATTAAAAAACTATTTCGGGAGTTTTTCCCTTACTAAATTTGGTGCTCTCTTTCTATGACAAGAGAGATTACATCCTATTTGAAGCATTCCTATGTCAAACTGCTTATATGATGGATTACCTACATTTCCATGGCCTACTTTAGTCTTAAGATAGATCACTTGTGGAAATAGTTGATATCTTACATGCATCTTCTCACAAGTTGACATCAATGACTGTATGTGGGATTTGAATACCCAGGCAGGGACAGCACCTCTGCTAATGGCTGCCACCATATTTAACTCCCCAGTAGGAATTGCACTTAACACATCTGAGCTATACGCAGCTGAATAATTACCATCACAACAAAGCAACGAAAGACATTGGATAGTTTCCTCCATTCCCTTTGACCTTTCACACTGTTCTTTAGAAGAAATTCCTTAGATTTGACTACTTTTGAGCCTAGGCCTTGTTCTTTCTCTTTGTCTTAAAAAAAAAAAAAGTAGCAAATAAACTATTAATCATTTATATTGCTCTTTTGGTTTTGTTTATATCCAAAGGCATTCTATTTGAATAAAGCGTGTCAAGGTAGCATCAGTCAAAATTTGATTCACTATGTTTGCAGGTGATGGCTTGGACAACAGTGTAGCTTCCCCCAGCACAGGTGACGATGATGATCCAGATAAGGACAAAAAGCGTCACAAAAAGCGTGGCATCTTTCCCAAAGTAGCCACAAATATCATGAGGGCGTGGCTGTTCCAGCATCTAACAGTAAGTGGATTCTAAATGACATATGTAAACTAAATATGGACAATGAACCAGTTTTGATAGAAAAAAAAAAAGGAGGGAAAAATGATCCCTTTGGACTTGAAATATTTCATAAATCACTGTGTTCCCAAAATTTTTACAAAAGTGTTAGCACTTGTTTCCTAGATTCGTACCCCAAATGAGGAGTTTTATTTGAAGTTCGATATTGTAATTTTGTTAATTTTCATACGTTATAAAGTTTAGGAGTTCATGTGCACTTGACTTTAAGTATGTATGTTAATGATGTTGCTTTTGTCAGTGTGACTCTTAAGTGCTTAGAACCAGCTCTCGCTAAGAAGAAAGTAAGACAAACTCAAGAGACAAGGACTTAATTTCTTCTAATGCTTTAGCAGACCTTTATAGCGAATGGTCCACAAAAAGTGAAATCTTGTCGCAATGGCAAGATGCTCACGTAATTTGCTTTTCAGTGGTTTGAATGCACTGGCTGCCATTACAAAACGTTCATCTGAGTCAGAGCTGTCCAGTGAAAGTTGTCCCCGTATTTAGAACTGTAAAGGAAAACAGCAATATAAAGTCAGCTCTTCCTGTGCAGTCCCCTGTGACTTTTCAAGCAGAGTAACAGTTTATATTGTCTGTGTGAGTATTGCTGTTTTCACTGCAGGAATTCTCCTGGAGATGTGAAACTGGAGATGTGGGGCTTTATGCCACTGAGGGATTTGTTTTGTTTGGTTATTATTCTGAATGAATTTCATGTTCAAAATATTTACAATCATAATATTTTGGTGGATATTTTTGTAAGTGCATACTGACTTAATGACATCTAAGGAAGAAGACAAAATGAAAATTTATGGGTAAAATAATAGTTTAAAAATCAGCAAAATTGTTGACCAGGGGAACTGTCAGGATTGGGGACAAGGATGCATTTAGACAGGTAGGTAGCATAATCCAGCCTAAGATGAATGAATGTTAGAAATCTTGGCTTTTTAAAAAATGTCAGGAGCAAGCCTTTTATGTTACTACTTTTAGCATAGTTTGCTTTTCTTAAAGTCATTTCTTTTTCTTAAGTATCAAAGTTAATTCTGCATTGTCATGAATGTGTCCAGACCTGTTGACCTTCACACCCTTGCCTACTCTCAAAGCCATGTTCCTCAGTGACTTGTACTGATATAGGGAGATAACAGAGGATGTCCAGGGCCATGCTGGTCCTGCTCCTCTGGATAGAGGCTGTGCCTCCCATAACACTCGATGGTATAAATTAATCCAGATTTTTCAGTGTCCATGAATAAAATAAAACCTGAGAGCAGCAGGAGTCACTAAAAAAACAGTTCCCTCCCTTCTCTTCTTCCCATGTTGATTCCAAACAGTACCTAGACTATGCTGATGGTTTTGGAATCAGTTTGGGAGGTTGGTTAGTGCTGGTAGGTAGTTGATTTAGATTGTTTAGCTGATTTTAACGTCATGTTAGGTTTGCCTAAAACCTGATTGGGTGCCATTACTTATCTGACATTTGGTGCATAGATGTGGGGATAGTTTGAGACCTGCCTTGTGCAAGTTTGCTACTGAGGATCTCCAACCACTACTGAAGGGGAGGGGGAGGACTAGAGTCTAGAGGGGGTAGCATGCAAAATAAATAGTATGGCATTTAAAGTCAGCAGGACATAAGAAGTGAGAATTGATCAAAAGTGCTGATGAAGCCACGCTGATATTTCATCACCAGAGGTAACCAGCTAACCTGATCTGGAGGATGAGTCGGGGGAGGGGACAAAATCAAGTCGACCCTGAAGTCACCACCAGACTATTTCTATTTCCTGTACTAACAGAAATAATGAATAGATTTCATCAGCCTCCATCTCAATCTACAAGTAGCTTTGGCTTTACTTGAAGCTGAGGTCCCCCTGAATAAAATATAATCAAATATTGGTTCAGACAGAATCAGGAGAGAGAGAAGCAAGTTCTTTTATTCATCCACCAGATTTCCTGGTTTTCTAGGTCATACCCTTGTGAAGAACCTTGCAGAGAGCTATATTATCTTCTTTAAAAAAAAACAAAACAAAAAACTTTTTAACAGCCAGCATGATTTTACCTGCATTGCAATGCTTTTTGTGGTCCAATTGTTACTGGGACAATTGTAATAGAAATTATTCATGAACTGCCTGGTTTCTTGAGGTCTGGCTAATTTCCTTCAGTTTTGGGGTCTGTGCTGGCCTGAACCGCTACCCTGGAAGGGAAACCCATTTGTCCATGTCTCCCTGGCTTTCTGTGAATGCTCAGAGAAGGTGCCTTATGGTTTCCATTGGATATTCCCACACTCCTTCCCCACTCCACTGCCATCTGCTCATACAAAAAATATTGATATTAATAACAGTCTCTAAAAAGCAAATGCTCTCATAATATCATATAAAAAGCAAAGTTAGGAGATATATTTAAATTTTCTCCCTCTCTCCTTCCCCCATTGAAAAAGATTCCCTTCCTCTTCTCTAACTGCAAGAGCAAATAGATCTCCAGTTACAAGGAACACCCTTCTCCTTGTCTTGTTATACTTCTTAAAGGAATGCACAGACTGCTTAGGTCAATAATCAGGAGCTGATTATAATAAATTCTAGGGAAAAACTTATAGAGTTTAAAGAGAATTTTGTTGTTATTTGTCCAAATGTAAGTAACTACTGACATCTCAGTACTAATCCTTTAGCAACCTTATTTCAAGTTCTGAGAGGTCTTTAGGGATGCACAATTCATTTGGAAGACTGTGTACAAATTTTAAATGATCACATTCTTGCTATATAATTAATGCAACTTATCCAGAAAATCCTTCCTGAAATCTTGCTAGATATAAAAGAGCAATTGAAACTCTGGCTAATTAGAACAATAGCAATAACAATTTATTAGCAAATTGTAAAAACTAATCTTTTAGATGCCAAAAGACATATTATAAAACCTCACACACCTTTTTGAAAGCAAATTGCTGGGGTTTTTTTCTTTTTCAAATAAATGGGTCAACCTTTTCATTGAGTTTATTCAATTAAAAAAAAAATCTGCCTTTGAAAGGGCTTTCAAGCATTTGTGTGTTAGAGGAGTAGAATAGGCCTGGAAAAAAAAAACCTTTCTGGATTTGCACCCCAGCTGCATAAGAAAAATGTGCTGTTCTGTAGTTATCCACAGGTAGATTTAATCAGTAGCACATTTTACTACTCCAAAGAGAGAACTAAAGCTTCATTCTTGGACTCACAGTCTCTAGCAAGCTAAACTGGACATACTTGTGTGTAATGAAAACACTAAAAGAAAAAGGAAATGGGTCTTAAACTTTGGTGATTATGGGGTAAGAGGAAATTTCAGTGATGTAAATTTCCAGCTTAGACCTAGTTGGACATTTGCCTGTTTTGATAACTAGAGAAGATCTCTTTAAAGAAACTATTCCCTGGAATTGAAAAGAATGACTGACATTATTTAGATCACAAGAGAGAATTGGAAAGAAAATAAAAGCATTTATTAATAGAAATGCTTGCATTTGCCTGAAGACATTATTGCAAACAATTAAAAAGTACTTAATATTTGTGGTGAGTCACTATATAGTCACAATTAGGGGCATATGCCACATCAAGGTTTCTTTTTCCTTCTTAAGGGCATTATTCCAACTGTAAATATAACCTACTATGTCATAATGTTTAAGCTGAATGTGTTGTGCATAGTAAAGGTTATTTTGCTGCATAGTGTTACAAAAATATGTGCCTAAGAGCCTAGTGAAAATGAGGAGAAGGAATAAATACAATGTTTAAGGTAAAAATCAAGGGTCTTTTTTCTTTTTGTTTTCCTACTCTAACATACTGCAGTTTTAAATATAATCTAAATAGAAAAGCAGTTAATATGGTTCTTATTTAAAATATGCAGTGACATATTTTCCTACATAGAGCTGCTATGTGTCCTAGGAATCCTGGAAGTTAGGGAGAGTGAAGGTTGTTAAAACGCATACTGCAGATTCAGGTAAAGAAACCGTTCAAGGAGTGACACATTTGGCATTGACTAGTAGGGGAGGTGACCCTGAAGGTGAATTGGGGGGGATAATCCTGAAGGTGAATTGATCTTCCTTCACATTGTCTTGGATTCCCCATCCTTTCACTGATCTTGAGGAGCCATTGGGTACAACAGAGACAAACTCTATTTCTAAGTCAGATACACATATTTTGCTATTTTGTTTTGTTTTCTTTCTTTTTGTGAACTTCTAGCCTGGAAAATATATATATTTTTGTCTATGGCCAAATTTATGTCTAGATCTCTGATTTATAAGACTTTCATCTCAATGTGGATAAAGCCAAAGTGAGGGGTTGTAGAATCTTCCAGGTTGAGAATGGCGTTTCCATAGAAACACTATTAGATGAAAAGTGCCCTGCGGGTCCGCCACTCTAAGGATGGAGTAAATGGAATTGAATTGGGAATTGAATGCTCTAGAAGAGACAGATGTTGTTTCATTGGTTTTGCTTTTGGTAACAAGATCTCTTGGATACATCTTAGTGTCATATCTCTGCTTGTGATTTTGGAAGAATTGCTTTCTAAACATTATGAATTATTGTTACAGTGAAATTGTACTTCTACTTGGTATCCAGATAACCCATTCTGTTGATCAAGGTGAGTGAAAGGTCAGAAGGCAGATAGAAGAATCGTACGTAGGCAAGTGGGTAGGTAATAGATGGAATTTGCTCCTCTCCTCCCATTTCTATTTCTCTTTCTTTCCCTCACCTCTATACTTTACCAATTTTAACAGTGACAATTCTTATGGTGCCTTACAAGCTAGCACCTTTCAGCTACCATGAATCCTAAGAAGGTAGTGGGGCAGGAAGACTATGTTCTCAAACTCTTGCCTGAAATGTCAATCAGGGTAGCACAAAGTATTTGAGAAAGACAATCCCTCCTTCAAACTAGTCATAACATATCTTCATGTTCATATTCCTGACCCAAGGAAGGTGGTTGGTGGAGATAGGAGCTAACTTTGATTCCTTCTTCACTACATGTTGTCTGCAGTTATATTATTAAATTAAGATGCTTTAAAACTAGTATGAAGGAGTGAGAAGATTATTTTTCCTTTCAGATATCCATGTACCATGTCAAAAATGAGTCCTCTTAAATCTATAAGAAAAATATCTTTATAGTTATGACTTTTCCCCTTACATGTAGTTGCCGCTCACCTTCACAGGCTTTAATAATGATGATGGGTCAGAGCTAGGCTTTGCCGAAACTATCCCAGGCTTGGATAACAAATCCCTCTATCTTAATTTTAAAAGATCTCTGTTACTTTGGAGATAGCATATTTCAACTTTGATTAGATAGGACCCTGACTATTTTTTACTCAATGGAGAATCATCTGTCTCAGGAGGAAAATGGAATAGATTGTTTAATTACCTGGGGATAATACTGGAAGGCCTTCATTCTTCTGTGATATACATCGTATAAACTTTTTTTTAATAATGAAGCAGGAAGTTTCCAGATTCTGGGGCAACTGCTTTTTTCTTTTTCTTAGCTGGTTATTGAAATCCTAATGGGATGGGTGATGAATTTTCTTAGGTCAGGTAAACTGAAAAGGCTACAGCTGGAATTCTTCACCCAGAAGAATCGGAGTTAATACTAATGATCATTGTGAATTAGAAGATCAAAGGAGAAGCATCAGCCTGTTCTCCAAGTTGTTGCCCCAGAGGCCATTAGTGACCTGGCAGAGCTCTCCCAGCCTTCACACACCCAGCCTTTCCCTTTCCTTCCCCTGCCCCAGCCTTTCTTCCTCATCATAGTTATGCACCTCTGACCTGGCGTAATTATAGTCGGTTCATGAGGAGGCATGGGGGAAAACAATATTCAAAAGTAAAAACAAACGTCCAACTTTAAAATTGCCCATGTATCCAGATACACAGGACTAATAAGCAAATGAGCTCTGACTGGGGCCCTATGTTATTTTCGGGGTGTGATGGAGATTTTTGTGCTCAAACGGTTTTTTCATTTCACTGACGATTGGCGCCTTATAAAAAGGACTCGTGTAGAGTCTGGCTGGCAATTTGTCAGATTATTCTAAAATTCTCCTTTTATTTCCAAGGCTAAGTTAAAATACATTGTGGGTTGGTTTTCTGGTATACTCTTAATTGGGCTAATTAAATAAAGGATTAGGTTCAAAACAAAATGCCCGTATAAGCACAATTTATTAAGTTGATGGTTGCTGATGCACATAACTGTTTGAACACTAGCCAGCCATTTATACTTCAAAACATATATCAATATCATGTCTTCTTCTGGTTCCTCTTAGTGGTGATATATTTTTGAAGATAAACTATCAAACCCAGTCAATGAATATGCAACTGCTCCTTTTCAATTTATCTTTCAGATTAAAATTGGAGCATCCTGTAGATATGTGTGAGTGTATTTTTTAAACTAACTCAGCCCAACCCTTAGGAATTTTATATAATATAAGCTTGGCTTTTTACTCTCAATGTTTAAGATTCCTAGTGAAGATCCTTTGCTGTAAAGTATGAAGTTTTGACGGAGAGAAAATCAGATGGTTTCGTTTTAGAAAGGATTCCAGTGTTTTGGTTTGGTTTGGTTGGTTGGTTGCTTTGCCAGTAGAAGTAAATCTATATGTCATGGAATTTAGGATACTTTGTTTGACTTAACTGGAAACACTCCCATCACATCTCAGTCTTGCTTATGAAAGCGTGAGTATGACTGTGTGCATATATGTTCCTACCTACTTGGGCATTTTTCTGTAGGAAAATGAACCCCCACCATCTGTACCAATCCCAGTGGGGAAAACTGATCCTTTTAATCCCCTAAACAGCTATGTTCAGGGCTCTAATTTTTCTGTTTCTGCTGAAGTAAATCCATGCCGGAGGGTAACCAAATAGTGGAGACCACACTGCAATGGCCTGTTGCTCGGGTCAAGAAACCCTCTTGGTCACGGCCCAAGCTTACCTGCGGTATAACAAATGCCATGAGGTATCAAAAATTATTTTATTAAGGCTCCAAGGTAGTAATGATAGGGATTGTGCGGATTCACACCAAAATGACTGCAACTGACAAGGGTGCTGGTGTTTCAACACTGCTTGTCCCTTCATCTGCAGGGTCCTGAGCTTGGTAAAGTTGGTTCATCTCAATGGACTTGATGCTTACCTCAGTGTGTCAAGAGAAGAGAGCCCTCGGGAACTCAGATAAGACACCTGTTTCTTGGTGGGCCTGTGGAAAGCCTCTGAGAGCAAACAAGTAGCTGAAAGAGTTATGCCAGGCAATTTTTTTAACATTTTAGACACTTTAGTCCTTGTTTTTTCTTGCCATTGCAAAATGCCTTGGCTCAGCAAATTATAGCCCAGTGAGTGTGGGTCCCCAAACAAGATGTATTGCTCTATCTTTGAATACTATAAAGAAAAGATAGACCTCAAATAACTTGATATTATAAATGCAAACACCCTAAATTAGTTGATGTTTAAATGAGACACACATTACTTGGTTTTATAATATATTATTCAAAATATTCTGAAATAGAGAACTTTAGTTTGACTTAAATAACTACTTGTATTTGAATGTCCGCCAGGTATTATCTCATCAGGAAACAATGGGACAATACATATGAACTTAACCTTTTAGGTGTCTTTGCATTTCAGTTCTTAATATTCTGTGATCATTTTTTATCTCGCACAGTAACTTTGTTGCTAGCATCCCTGCAGAGCCCATGTGCTCTCCCTTGACACAAATGACCTCTGAGAATTTCGTGTCCTACGAAGTTCTTGGGACATCCAGAGGCCAGGAGGTGTAGTCTGTTAGCAGGAACACTTATTCTAAGAAAGGTCAATGAGTGGAGATGATTTCTATTGGAGTTCATAGAAGTTTGAAAAGGCAGTTTCCAAACTTCTTGAAGGAGAAACTCTACAAAAATGACTTGATTTCATTTCAAAAAAGAAATGAGATTATCTGCTGCCTACCTAATGTTATTTTTTTCATGTTTTTAAAAAAATGGTCTATTAATTGCTCGGCTATTTTGACATTGGATCATTCTGTCCTGTTAACAGCTGAAGAAAAAAATTGACTAAAGGGCTATATAAAATTATAACGTGTCTCTATGGTGCTTTATACTTTAATATTTTCACATACATTGGATTTTTAAAACAATCCTGTAAGGTACACAGGATGACAAAAATAAAGTTTAGAGAAGTTAATGATTTTTTTCAAGGTCAAAAGCTAGGAGCTGGCTGAGCTGGAACCAAGATCTCCTGACTTGCATTTCCATGTGTTTTCCACTAAAATGCCTCTCAAACACAGAGCAAATCCAATCGCATTGTGGGAGTTCAAAGGTGTAATTATAATCTCACTCCATGAGCTAGCTAATTAGTATTTTTTAAGTAAAAATATGAGCCAGAGGATTTGGCATAAAACTTCATCATGCAATTTGATGGTTATTGGTAGCTAAAGGTCGAGGACGGTCCTTTCCTATCTAGATTCTTTTTCCGGACATCTCTGCCCATAAAAAAGGCATAGCTCCGGCTATCGATATTTTGTGCAATTGTAACAATCTACGCATTGTTAGAATTTCAGATTTTAAGCATTAACTGTTCCTCCTTTCTTATGGAAATATGTAAATCTCTACCCCTGTCTATTACTAACAATGTCTAATATTGTATTGGGGGTAAGGAATCTTTCCTCATGCAAATCCTAACTAAACCTTCTAACACAGAATTTAGCTCCTTGAAGATTTTTTGCCTGTCACGTGCCCAGGACACCAAAGAGCTATGTCTTTAATTTGCTTTATGGAGATAGAGGAAACTGCTTATGCAGCCCCGATTACTCTTGAAACTACAATCCAACTGTCGTTTCTCAGCAAAGAAGGCTGCTAAACCTGAGAGAATTAAGCCACCGCTCTGGGGTATGACACTGAGGTCTGATCATTTTAAAGCTAGTAATAACCAGAATCCTAAAATTCTTACGAATAAAATGTAATTTTAGTAATGTTTCCATAAACAGTGGTAATGGTGGCATTTTAGTAGGCAGTGACATTAGTCACATCGAAATTGCACCACATTGGCTTTTAAATTACTCCACCTGTCTGTATGAAAAGAATTTTCAGTGTAAAAGCAGAGAGACAGCTGCTGCTAATGTCTCC
Source organism: Ceratotherium simum simum (assembly GCF_057802395.1). NCBI lineage: Eukaryota > Metazoa > Chordata > Mammalia > Perissodactyla > Rhinocerotidae > Ceratotherium > Ceratotherium simum. The sequence goes on along the minus strand of NC_141910.1, from coordinate 19,252,341 downwards.
GTCTCCCTGTGCAGATAATGCTGGCAAATCTACATGCATAAAGGACTGGTTTGTGATATAAAACGGTACCTGACCCCGCCGGCTCCTGAGCTACAAAGCAATACCTTTAATTACCAGTGGCTGTGTTTAGTTGTTGATATAACAATGTCAGCTTCCAGGGGTGTAACCTCAGGTTCACTCCCTCTAGTAATGTCACCCACCGTACACTCTTTCTTCCACCCACATCCGTAGTGAGATGGGTGAGCATTTATCTTGATGTGTTTCAGAAACATGCAAGGCATTAATACTTAAAAGGAAAACATCTAATACTGTAGGAACTTGATTGATGATCTTTCCATTTGAGAACTTTTAAAGATTAGCAGAATCCGGTTCCTTCTTTCTAGCCAGAATGGAAATATGGTATGCTGTTTATACCTTCAAAGGGCTTAGCGTCATTCATCTAATACAAATACACGTTCTCATGTGAGGATCATAGCCAGGCATTTCATATGGCAGAAAGGGTAAGAAAAGGGGGGCTTGAGAATATCACATTTTTTTGCTATGTGCTCATGCTTCCTGTTGATCTATGATGAAGCTGCCTGTCTGGAGAAGCCCATTTATTCTTGGCCTTTTGATTATGGTCTATTGTAGCAGCTGCATCGAAACAAGAATGGGCCAGCCAAGGGGATCCTCCTATTTGAGATGCCTCTTGCCAACAGTGTATTTGGAAAAATGGTAAATAGGAGATATACTTGTCTGGCTCATTTGCAGGCATTCTTTTTGACTTCTTTCACACAACTGGTGTTTTCGTGTTTAATTTAACAAGGAATGAGTAGTAAATGAAAGCTGCTGCCTGAAATCCCACTGTGAGCGAGTTTTGCACTTGGCTCCCCAGTGACAAGGCAATTTGTGAAATTATGTGATGGAGTAATTAGATGAAGCCAGGGCTCCTGATTGTTGCCATGCATATGTGGCGAGGGTTTGTTGGGAAGAGGGAGGGGGAGAAAAAAATAGATTATTACCCTGGCAAGTTGGCTCAAAGCGTCTTCATTTATTTGTAAACAGAATATTTAGTGACCGCATAGGAAGTAGCTGTAATCACCAGCTCATAAAGAAACCACAGCAGAGCTTTTGGATTTTTGCAGAGTGCTCATGTAAAATCTAAGCTGGGAGGCAGCATCCCTGTTAATGTAATTAGGATCTAATTTACCACCCTTTGCACACAGATGTAATAATGTCTGGATATTTATTCTATCTTTAAGCACGTTACATATACCTCAGTGCCGCAGTTACTGAGCAGAAACAGGTGTGAGCACTTTCCTAATTCGTTTTTACACTGTAAACACATAGCAATTTAAGGGAAATATTTACCAAAAACGAGAGGAAGGAATGTCTGCAAATGAGGCAGTAATGGACAGTTGCCCTTTATGTACTGATGGATTTCTCAATGGTTAAGTAAATTAAAGCAAATGCTAGAAAAATCAATAGGCCAGCATAGTCTTGGTTTTGCCTCATAGACTTCAGGACAGAATGACAGATGTGGTGTCTATGACCCATTTAAGTATTAATGCTTGAAAAACTGCTTCTGCATGCAAGGTTATAGGCTTAGAAACATTCTGCTATATTAAATTACAGACAATAATATTTTTAAGTATATGTGGAATTTATATGTTTCAGTGAGGTTATTCTTATGTGTTGCATTTATCCTGGAAGATTAGTTGCTTAGTTGTTGCAATAGCACCATAAATCAGGTTTGAATGTTCCCACACGGGAACATCTTCATAAGCTGTAGTTGGAAGGTGAGGATGATGTATATTGAGCTTACATGTATCGTGATGTGAATATGCTCAATAACACTGTATGTGGAAACCAAATTAGATTTAATTAAGGAGTAGATGCTCAGAGCCTTTGGAAAAATCTGTAAAATACCATTCACATGTGGTGTTATAATTCAGTTAATCTCCTGGGCTACAGATGCTATATTTTACATTTGAACTAACATGGATAATGTGTCACATAGGTTGACTGTCACAGCATGTGGAATTTTAGGGCTGTTCTAATGTTCTAAGTGGTAGGTATTAACCTCTGAGAATGAGAAGGCCGGCCTTTTGGTAGCACCACAGAATGTTCATTTTCCCATGCACTGTTCCCATTACCAACTTCACGAGGAATGATGTAAATACAGTCACAGGGTTGCTTTGTTGACTACTGGAGACAGGAAGGCGAGGAGAGAAGCAAGGCAGAATTTACTTGAGTACTGGCTTCAGGGACCAAAGCTGGTTTTCATAACCAAAATAAAATGGAGTGTTGAAGTCATTATCCTGGTAATTTGGGGAGAAGGTGCCTTTTGTTGCAGAGAAAGAGAGTTGAGTTGGCTTGAAGTGTCCGGTTTACCTTCTTATGCTGAGTGAACTTAGACAATTATTACTCTACTTCCCTCTTTCCTCATGACAAAGCAGACATGGTCCAGCCAGCCCCTGGGTTATGAAAATCAGTATGTAAAGGTGATATTGTGATAAACCAAATCATTGGAAACATTGCTAGGCTGATATGACGGAGAGAAGTAGAATGATTGTTTAGGTTCTAAATAAAAGATATTTTCTTGATTTTAATTTTCATAGAATATAGCATTAATATTTGCAACATACCTCTGAGTCTGTATCATAAGATTTAGCAATGTACACGTTTGGAGATTTAACTGAGATGTAAATAGTAGCTTTAAAAAATGAAAGTCTACCATTTGAAAAATCAGAAAATGGAAATAACTACAGAATTTAAGATTCTTTTGCTTCTTCTCAAGCAGTGCTTTGTGCATTCAGATTATCCAGGGATCTTTTTTAAATGAAGATTCTGGTTCAGACGGATGGGGCCTGAGATTCTGTGTTTCCAATAAGCTCCCAGGTGATGCTGATGCTACAGGTCCGCATCACACTTTGTGTAGCAAGGATCTAAGGAATACAAGCAAGATGACAGATTTTAAATGGAAAGATGATTGTTTTTCTCCATCTCTGATTTTTATATTTTGATTTTTTTCTATGATTTTGAAATTTAACCCATTAGTTTAATCATGTGAATTGGACTGAAGTGTTTTGTTTTACCTCTGCCAACTTTCAATTCTTTTTCAGCGTACAGGAACTTTCTTTTGAATATCAAAGAGTTTTTAAATAATAGTCTTTATTTTTTAGAACAGCTTTAGGTTCACTGCAAGACTGAGGAGAAGGTCCAGAGATTTCTCATATACCACGTCCCCCACACATGCATAGTCTCCGCCATTCCTTATAATTCCTTATAATTGATGAACCTACACTGACACATCATTATTACCCAACGTCCATAATTTACATTAGGGTTCACTCTTGGTGTTGTATATTCTATGGGTTTGGGCAAATATATGGCATGTATCCACCATTATGGTATCATACAGGGTAATTTCACTGCCCTCAATGAATATCAAAGAGTTTTCATTGGGTCTCAAATACCCAGAAAGCTTCTGATAGACCAAAGGCTCTGCACATATATAAACTTTTTCTTTTGGGCTGTTGACAGTGCACTTGTGTGTTCAGTGTGGGTGCAAAGGTAGCTCCAAAGTTTGAGTGATACAGACTCTTGTCCTTCACCCCCACCTAGCTTCAGTGCTCCAGTAACAATATGCAGCGATGGAAGTGATCATGGAGGGAGGGCAGTGTGTGCAGGGGTTGTGCTAGCTCCCGAATTCCTGCTCTGGCCCTCCAGATCTGATAGCCTTTTTCAGTAAGAGGGTAACAGAATCACTAACTACAGAAACAACGCAGACATTTGAGGGCGAAAGGCTTTTGTTCCTGGTACTACTGCCCAACTTTGTGTTTGTTCCAGGAAATCCTTTTGTATTTCTGCTGCCTTGTGTACGTTATCTGCCATGGGCACTCTCAAATTTCACAGTACCTCTGAAGATGAATTTGTTTTAAAAAGTGAGCATCTGAAAAGTATATTCTCTCTAGTTTGGCTAAGATCTAAGGAATTATTATAAGCAGCACATACCTATTAATCATTGCTTAGCAGGTAAATTCTCTCACCCATTAGAGTTCTCATGCTGGATGTAGTTTCTTGAAATTAGGTCATTTATTTTAGTCTAAGTCATTGAAGATCAAAGGTCATAAGGGATCCAAAAGCCATTAGTCAGGGTTCTTTTCTGGACCCTTTAGATGTCATTGTGCGAGTCACCCATGGCAGCCTGGGCCTGGCCTGCTGGCAGGGAGCTGGCAGGGTGCCTACTTTATTTCCAGTTTGCATAGATAAGAAGCAGAGCAGCTACTCTCGGAATCACTATAGAAATAAGCTTACACAAAATCTCCATTTGAAACACAGTATGCGTGTGCCCCTGCATGCATTCTCTTATGGAAGCCATGGGACCTAGAAATCAAAATTAGGAAGAGAGGCATACTTTTGATGGCATTGTGGATTCTTCTTCGTTTTGGGGCAGGCATTTGTAATTCATTGTGAATTTCGTGAAGATCAAATTTTCACAAAAAATTGTCAAGACAAATCAAGATTTTAATTTGAGAATGTCAAATAAAAACAAAGGCATCACTTTGTTGTCAAAAATATATATTGCCCACTTCTCTTGATAACATTGAAGTACATTTTGCAGTAATGAGTTTATTTATATCAGGAGCGGCGGGTAAGAGATGTAGTCAAGTCAATTCGTTTTCTTCCCCCATTGAGCGCTGTGGGTCTCAGGCCCACACCTTGAAGTGAAAACATCATCAATTACCAAGACGACAGACACCCTGGACTTACTCCCTGAGAGTGTTCGTATTGGACCAGAAACCAGGAGCACTCAGCAACATCCATCACTGCAGTGTCCAGGAGAATGATTGAGTAAATGGTGGGGTGAACTTCCGAGGAAAAAGGGCCAAATACCAGTATTTCATACATGCATGAAATAGTGTATATTTGAATTTTTAAAAATCAGGCTATAAGCAAGTATCTCATTTGATTTTAAAAGATTATGAATTATTAAGTAGTTAGTTGGCACGTGATCATACAATTACTAATTGTACCATTTTATAGATGAAACATTTTGGAGCAGGAAGTGGGATAGAAACGGCTGAAGATCTACCAGAGATTTCAGTGTACAATAAAGTAGACACTGGAAAAAGAATTCAGAGCCCTAATTTTCAACCTGCTGGATCTCACCATTTCCACACCTTGACACTTGATTGTGGTTTGTTATTGCTCTTGAAACTGTCTTGTGTACAGCGTTGACTAGATTTGATGAGAACTGAGGCAGAAGTCTGCATGACCTCATCAGAGCCATACCTTTGCCACACGTAGTCAAAAGCGATTACAACTGCTCTGTGGTGCCGCCAAATAGCTGTGGGTTCCCTGCATGGGTGCCACGCTGTCCCTAGAGCTCCCTGTGGCTCTGACACCTGCATTGCAGCAAGAGCAAGTGTGTGTGCATTGCTGGGGCGGTGTGGGGGGGGAGTGGATTATGCTGGCAGCAGGATGAATGCAGGGCCCTCATCTAGGAATACCTTAAATTGTTTGGTTTGTGCAGAGTTGGCTAGAATGTTTTCCGTGATGTGATAACCTAATCACACCACACAGAGAAAGCAGCTTTCAAATGCACTTGTTATTTTTCCCCACCATAAATGATGGCTAAACTTGAGGCCATATCTATCCTTATCTTTGAATGACCATATAAATTGGGCCGTTAAAGTTTTTTCCAAGTAAGTTCAAATGCATTCTGAGTGCCTACTATGTGCAAGGAACCATGCACATCTCGGAGCTGTCTAAGCTCTTAGAAAAGGGCATAGATCTAATTGGTGGAGCAGTTTGTAGAAAGAACTGGAGTGAGGAGAACAGTTAGGAGGCAGTTACAACAGTTCAGATGGTTGTGAGAGTGTAAAGAAATGAATGGGTGGAAGGTATTTTGGAGGTGAACCTGGCACCTCATAAATAGAAACATTCCTAGCTGGCACATATGTACCACATACTATGCTGAATGTCAGTGATGTGCCAAGGTGGGTCCTGGGAGCTGTTCGTGGTCAGTGCACTGTATGTAGAGAATTTACAAATAATAATAAAATGACTAAAAGTCAGTCTTATTTATTTTTATCACCATGCACCGGCAATTGTAAATAATGTCAGTGAATAAAATAACTCCTCCGTGCTGGGGCAGACTGCCCCCACTCCGCCCTTACCCTGGTAGGCCGCTCCTAAGTGCTGTCATCCTTTATCTCATTGAAATCCTGCAATGACTATCTAAGGGAGGTCCTGCTAGTCTCCCTATTTTACTGATGAGAAAACCAAGGTTCAGAGAGATAAAACAACTTGCCTGCGGTAGCACAGTCAGAAGCAGGGGCTGGATTTGAACTCAAGGCCGTCCGACTCTGATGCCTGTGTTCATAACCACTCACGAGTGGACATTTGATAAAGAAGAGCATCAAAGGTGACTTCCCTGTTTCATGTTGGGCAGTTGGGGAGCAGTGGGGTCAGCAGTCTCTTTCACAGAAGAAGGGAAGTCAGAAGGAGGAACTGGCTTTAGGGGAAAGGAGAGGAGTTCAGTCTGGGATATGTTGTGGTCTGGTGCTGGGGGGACATCCACGTGATCTGTATGGTGAATAGTTGTAAATGGGATTGCTGGGGCTCTGGCGAGAGCACAAGGCTTGAACGTTACTGCCACCGATGCTAGAGATGTATATGGAGTCATGGACCCAGAGAGTGCTGGAGGAGAAAAGGAGGCAGTCAAGGATGGAATTTGGACGATGCCTACTTTTAAAGGCTGTCTGGAGGAAAAAACCTAGAGAAGGAGGCAGAGCAGCAGGTAGGGATGTCTTCTGTCCGAAGCGGAGCTGTGCTGAACTGATCTCTCGAGTCCCTTCCAGCTCCAGCACTTTAATTTTCTAAGAAAAGGAAGGAAGGTACAATGATAAGAAAGTCAAAGAGTCCATCCCCAAACAGAAGCCCTCATGGCCCCCAAACTGGCTCTCCTTTCCGTCATCCTCATCTCCGTTAATGGCATCACCATGGACCCAGAAGCTCCAACTAGAAACCTAGGAGTCGTCCCTGAAAGTTCCCCTCTCCTTCCCCCTGAGTCCCATCAATTCTCCCTGCTAGACACTTCTCCATTCTCTTATCCCTATCTAGTCCCGCTGCCACTGCCTCCTCGTCTCCTGCTTGTCCATTCCCCTAATCGGCCTCCTTGCCTCTAATATTGATCCCTTACAAATAATCCCTCATTTTGCCACTAGAGTGATTTTTCTAAAACAAAACTTGGCCAAGTCTCCCCCCTACTTAAAATCCTGTGATATTTCTCTATTGCCCTTGGATGCAACATCCTTGGCATGCCATTCAAGGACTCTTTGAAGTCTGCCACTGGCCCACTGAGTGCCCAAGCTCCTCTCTTGCCCTTTCCATACACACTTCCCATATCGTGCTGCAGCCAAGCCTGAAGGCTTATGTTCCCCACAGGTGCTGAATGGTCCTGTACTCTATGCACCTGCACATGCTGTTCCCTCATCTGGAATGCGTCACCTCCATGACCCCTTTTCCACTTCACACTTTCTTCTGCATCCTTCATCTCTTATCTCAACTGTCACTGCTTAGGGAAGCCGTTCCTGGTCCTCCCAGCAGAAAGGAAATGGCCTCTGCCACCAGATGCATAGCACCTTAATACTCTCTATCAGTCATCTGATAGAGAGTACTTATCATGGTGACTGTTTATTTACAAGCTGCCTCCCTACCTAGAGGTCAGGATTTAATCTTTCATCTCTATATCTTCAGAGCCATATTATAGATGCTTGATGATATTTATTGACCAAATGAATGAGCTTTGGAGGTGACCAAACTCCAAGAGTTTTATGAAGTAGAAGGACTGGGAAAGGTCCTGGTGTGGGGATTAGGGGATCATCAATGACCTTTGAAACAGCTGCTTCAGGCCTTTGGAGGAGAAAGAAGTTGTATTATGAGGCATGCAGGTGATACTTGCAATGGAGGCAGCAGGGTAAACCCATTTGCAATTGCTTGAGGAAATATACTAAAGAGTACAGGTGGGCAGGGGCTTGAGGAAGTGGTAACAAGAAGAGAAGGTTTTTCTTTTCTTTTTTTAATATTTAGGAGAAGAGAGATTTGAGTGTGTTTACACATAGAATTGAATTCAGCTATCTTTCGTGGAATTGCTACCATATTCCATGCAGTTTGTTAATGCACAGCCTGATTATTTACTCAGGCAATGGGGAAGGAACCTTTGAAGATAAACGTAGAAAGGGACTGATTAATGGAGCAAAGATCAAGAACAAGTTGGCCATGGAGGGGTTGAGTGGGGAGGGTGATGGGATGGTATCTCAGACTAAGAGCTCAGCAATAAGTGTGAATCAGGAGAGGAAGACGAAAGCAGAGAGATTTAGAAACAGAGAAGAGGGGAGTCTTGGGCACTATTGTCCTCCTAGATCTTTTAGCAGACTAGGAGGCAAAGTCAACTGCTAAGTGTCCAAGAAGTAGGATTGGGAGCTGGAGGAGAATGGAAGTCATTTGGAAAAAATCGCTAATGGGAATGCAGTAGGCAGACCCCTCCAAAAAAAAGAAAAAAAAAGAAAAAAGATAAAAGGATTTTCACAGTACAGTTGAGAATACATGTAGAAGTAGTGCCTGACACCACACTGTGACCAAGGACTGCCTAGACTTTTAATAGGTACATTTCATAATCAACTTGCTTTTCACACATTAAAATTAAGGCAAAATAATGAATTTTTAGTGGTTTTCCACAGGATAAATAATTGCATTTTCTATTCCTTAAAAATTAGAATCATAAGGAAAATTCATTGAGCCCCAATCTGAGCTACTTAAGTTTGTACTATCATATGTAGGTTGTGAACTCGAGATTGCATTAAAGGTTTTATCTCAGTTTGGGAGGAAGTTATCATGCAATTACTGTACATTATCTTTCAGGGCTGGGTGTACAAGAAGTTTGCAAACTTGTTATTGATAACCTTTGAATGTGAGTTCAATGAAAACCATGCAAATGCAGCTGTCTGCTAAGATAAATTTTTTTTCTTGCCATGATATGTGAGAGAAAAGGGCAATTTTTAGTTTAACTACGACAAATCAACACAATATTTTAAAATATTCGAGCAACTGTGAAGGTCAACAGGGAAAACGATCTCAGGTATGCTTCTTAGATCATTCCTCTGCCAGAGGCCTCATTTTTTTCTTTTTTTTTTTGTGAGGAAGATCAGCCCTGAGCTAACATCTGCCAATCCTCCTCTTTTTTTTTTTTTTTTTTGCTAAGGAAGACTGGCCCTGGGCTAACATCTGTGCCCATCTTCCTCCACTTTATATGGGACGCCACTGCATGTGCCCGGGATCCGAACCGGCAAACCCCGGGCCGCTGCAGAGGAGCCCCTGCACTTAACGCTTGCGCCACTGGGCCGCCCCGAGGCTCATTTTTAACAGTGGGAAAGAGGGATGGCTGGCTTGGACGGATTCCTTTAGCTTCACGAGTTGAAGTTGAATTGATCTTGACACCATTCCAGAAGAGTCTACTATTGTCATTTTGGTTTGATCGTAAATGATATACACCTGGCTTCATGAAATAAAAAGCACCCCACACATAACGAACAGCTCTTTGTCCTACATAATGAACAGTTGTCTCAGTTGGCTCAGTGATCGGCAAGTCACAAGATGACTCATTTGAAGTCTGAGTCTCAATGTTGAAATAGTAAGGACTACTGAATGCACACGTGCTAAAAGGAAGATAGAGAGATAGATAGATGGATAGATAGATAGACAAATGGCTCATCCATCTTTCAAATATGTTTTAGGAAAAGAACTAAAAATAATTCTCCAATTTAGTACTGCAAGGCAATGTCATGACAATGTTGGGAAGCCAACTCCCAGTAGCTGGTTTATTGCAGGCATTTCTGCCCTTGTCTTGGGGATTACCAGAGTGCCACACGCACAGTTACACAACGCATAAAGGCGAGGGTCATTTCTAGGACAGATAATTGAACATTAATACTCGCTGACATTGTTGAAGGAATGATATGTCAACCTGACAGGGCCTATGTGCTTATATCTGCTGATTGGCTGCAGACGAAGGCTCTGTGTCAGGATCAGACCCCAGGCCTGACTGCAGCAGGGCCGAGGATGATGCAGCCATTAATCATGAGCTGCCATCTTGGGCGAAGATAGTGTCTGTAAAATCACTCCACATCCTGAGTGTGGCTTGCAAGTTGCATCTGTTGTGTTCTAGAGTTTCAAGGTATGGCTCTCAGTAAAAAGAACACCATTTCGGACTTTGGTTTTGTCATCTCACTAAAATTTTTAGTGAGCCAAATGTCCCTTTCCTTCCTTCCTTCCTTGCTTTTTTTCTTTTTCTTTCTCAAACTAGCTGTACACTCTGAATAAATGGAGGCGTTTTAGTGGATGACAGGGGTGTTTTGAGGTGGTGTGTCTTTTGTTCCTATGGGAATTGGTTTTGATGAGTTTCTGGTTTCCTGATTCACCATAGATATGCAGTGTAATGAAGAAATGAGACAAGAATTAAACTGAAGTTACTTGCTGTGATTTATTTTTTCGATTCTCAACAAAATATTAAACCCTGTAGGCAGATTCTGAACAGAGTGAAAAGAGGTCTATGCAATTATTTTCTCGTCCCTGAAATCACATGAACAGCCCTTTCCCGCCTCATTTATAATAAATCTTTAGTGAGTTAATCCCCTTGCTCCAGTTAATTCCAGCGTCCACACTTTGCTGAACGTGTAGCCATTCAGAGAGAAGAAACACGGAACAATCATCAGACCTCTGACATCACCCCAATTGTGCCTTCTTAAAATCAGGGTACTCTGGTGGTAGTTACTTAGTGTAGGTTTCCATTGCATAAAATGCTATAAAATAGGGCTCCTGAGAGCAGCCATTATCACATATTGGTTAACATCACAGATTTTTAAAATCCCAGCTGTATTGGAGCCATGAAAAAAAAGCTTTCATCTGTAAAATCTAGTTTCCCTTTGTTATTAAAATAAATGAAGCCATTAAACAAAATATATGCATATAATAGTCGGGTTCATCATTTGGCATCATCAAACGGATGGAATTTCGCATTTTAAAAAATCAGTGCTGCCATCTCAGAAGGTTTGATGTAAGCTAGAGATCCAAATGTGCTAGAGGTTTCTGAAACTTTATGCCGTATTATGTATCTTTTTCTCTTTAGTTTGCTTACTTATCAATTGATCTGGACCTCCTTAAAAAAAGTAGAATTCTGTTAAAGAAGGCTAACATAAAATGACAGCAATTTTTCCTCAAAAACCCTATGACCAAATGAATTAATTGTAACTATTGATGAGCTCGTATTGTGAATGTGCTGGAATTGAAATAATTTCCAAATACGTTATTTCCAAAGGTTTGTTTTTAATTACAGCGGCATTTGGTTGGCATGCAAAAGCAAGTTCTCGCTCTTGATCTATCCTAGCTGGAGTCCAAGCCAAAAGATTCTCTGCTCCCTTTTCTCGAGAGCACACTTTTCTGCCAAATGTGGCACTCATCCCCTGCCAAGGAAGGTGGGCGAATTGCCACTTCTGACTCCCAGCCACCAAAAGACAAAGGCTGTCAACATCCCTAAGTCCAAGGAGCCAGAACGGGCCTCACACCTTGAAGGTTCTGGATTATTGATTTTTTTTTCCCGTACACTTTATAATATGGAATATTTTGTCGATGCCTCAGTCTGTCCCGGAGGGTGATTTAGGCACTTACAGGAGTGTGTGAACCCTTGAAGGCCACTGGAGGGTCATTTAAGTGTCCTTAACTCATCTGTCTGAGGCCTGAGCACATCTACACTGTCAGTCTCACCTAATCTTGCTTTTTTAGTGTTTTCTTTTTTACACTCTTTTAGTAAGAAGAGAGTAATTATTTATTTACTCCTATGAAGCTCAAATAAATTCAAGAGGGATCGTGGCTGAGTAGAAAACATCTGATAGGGAAAACATAACCTCCTTTCCTTTTAGCAGGACCAGCTATATGATTTGTGGAGAATGTGGACAAAACTGTGCAAGCTGAAAATGCAGGGCTTCTCAAAAAATCATGAAGAATTTTGAGATGGCAACATCAGCCCATTCATCCAGGCGTGGGGCTCTTATATGTGGGAGGTCTTGTGTGACTGCCTTTGGAGCTGGCCCTGCCTTCAGATATCGTGGAAGTGAGTGTGTCCAAATAAAGAGAATTGCACGAAAACTTTGAAGCCTAACTTAAACAGTAGAAAAAAAGCCTAATTTAACCCTAGGAAAAAAATTACAGGAATTACCTAGTCAGATCTTCTTCCCTACAAATTGAGAACTATGTATATTTTATGTATTTTTACATGGATTAGCCCAACAGTTAGGGTTACCTCAGATTCAGCTACTGTTTACTAAGCACTAGATACGTGCCAGGAACCATGCTGAGCAATTGGACATAAGGTATCTCATCTGACTGCCACCAGTTTTGATGAGGAGGCTGAGGCTTAGAGGACTGAAATGCTTTGATCAAGGTCACATAGTTAGGGTTCTGGGACTTGAACTTCAGTTATCTAACTAAATCAGTACACCTAACTGCACCTCTTGAACCAGTAACTCTTAAAATGTTTTCCTTTAGATTTGCCATTTGTCAATATGTAACCACATCGCTGAAGCAAAAATGGACTTAATGACTGCTCTCCTGGCCTACACAGGTGGATGACTCTCCACACACTTAAGTTCTCTTAGGAAGTAACTGAGGAAAGGGAAGAATTAGGCCCCTTGTATATGTAATTAGCAACCTTATGTCACAAATGAAATGGCAAAGAAAGACACATTAAATGAAACCAAACTAAATCTAGTTGTTTTGAAGAAGAACAAACTATCCAGTCATTAGGTTAGGATATTTCTTTTCCAAAGCCTGTTTTAAAAGGGGCAAATGCCATTAAGTAGAACTTTTTAGCATTACCAGTTAGATTACTTGCATAAGTTTTGTTAAACATGATGACAGCCAATTTGAAAGGTGTTCTGCTTTGTCTAGAGTTCTTGGTTTCACCCCGGGTATAGAGCAATGCATGTGTACACGTTAAAACTGAGGCTGGGTCCACTAACTCCCAGTGGGTTTTTGACAGACGTGGCTACTGCTTTTTATTTTATCATTAACCAGATAAACTTTGAGCTTCAGTAGAGTGTAAAGAGAACTAGACTAAGAAATAGGAGGCTTGGGCTCCAGGCTTAAGAGCCACACTTCCTGGCCACATAACCTGCCATGCGTCCACCCTGAGTTTTGTTTTTTCTCCTATAGAATGGAGGCAATGTTACCCATCCTTCCAATCTCACCAAGTAATTGTAAGGCTCAAATTTTGTAAAATATAATAAAAACTCTTTGAAAATGTCAAGTGTTATACAAGTGTAGGGGATATAAGGATCGCTCAAGCTCAAAATCTTAAAAAAAAAGGCCTCCAACTTAACTTTGATTGAATACCTTTATTTCATCCAACTTTATCTTGTGATCTTGTTGGTGACAGGTCCAGCTCTTTTTCCTACTCACCTAAGATGTTCTCTGAACATCTGTGAGATCTGGGAGAACCCCACAGAAATAAGTTTACAGCCATGCTAGCATTTCCCTGTCCAGTTAGATTGGACAATGAGAAAGCATAATTTGGGAAACAAATCCTGGGGATCTGCCCAAATTTTGACTAAGACTCTTTCCTCTTCTATAATCCACTCTGGAGACAGACAGTGAATTCACATCAATAAATGCTTGGGGGAGTTAAAAAGGGTTTGCTTAAGAAGGTTCATAAAGATAAAAGTAATCTTATTACTACAACAATTGCAAGTTTTTAGGGTTTCTTTTTTCTTAAGGGGAAATTCTCTTTAGTTTGATTGCAAGATAAGGGTTTTGTTGTTAACCAAGATAAAATATAGTGCTGAATAATCTCTTAAATTAAAAATTGAAGTATATGTTACAGAGAATAGAGATAATTAAATAGCTTAGACTACAATGGATAAAGGAAAAAGAGTTTTCAAGAAAATTAGCTTAGTAAAGGTAAATTGCATTTGAATCTTAACTTCAGATCTGGGTGCTCTGCTATTTGGCATATGTTGAATTGATAATGGCTGTGTGTTAAAGAATTCTGATTGTTTCTTTTGCCTCTCTCACAGCTTATAAAAATGCAAGCAGACCCACCTAATGAATATTAATAGGAATGAGGTCTAGATAACACATAAACCCCCTGGATCTGTGGACTTTGGATGGAGTAGTCAGAGAGGATTTCTGTGGCTTTATTTAATACCAAATTTACATACTTTTAAAGAATAAACATCATCTTAATATTTTAATATCAATATTCCAAAGTGGAGATTTTAGTTGAAATAAAAAGCTTAATTTTCCTTCCCTGAACATTATATTCACCAAGGTCTGCATTTTAAGAGACAGGAAACTGTTAGCTAAAAAAGAAATTAACTTAATCCCCCTTCATTAAGTTCCAGTCTTTTTTTGTTACTTAGAGACAAGTAATAATTATACCCGCAGCAATGCAAAGCATGGTTTACACTTTTGTTATACAAAAGAGCTGCAGTTGTGAAGGTGACAGCAGAAGAAAATGAGAACATGGATAAATACTGATAGGTTTTTTTCTGAAATCTTCTCTGACTCTTGAAAGTAAATTTCACTCAGGTGTCTGAGCGGCATTTTAATTCATTAACAGGGAAAATCCACACATGTGATTTTAGAACATGTCAATCAACTAGCTCAACAATATTTTCCCAGCTAGGGTTATAAACACAGCAGCTAAGTGGGTGGAAGAGATCTCCACCGACTATACATCCCAGTTCTTTTAGAACACATAAAAGGTGGGCATTTTGTTTTCCAGTTGGTATTTTTTTGGATAGACCTTTTAGCAAGTACACAGGAAATCTCAGCAGTGTATATTATTTAAAGCACATGCACTCTCTCTCTTTCTCTCTCTCTCTTTGGCATTGTGAAAAGACTTTTTAAATTTTAGCTTTACAAAGGGGGGGAAATCATTAAAATGTAGTTTGTACCATTACATTCCATTACTTGTCATCTTTATGGCTCTTCTATAGTTTTCATTGCACCTTTAATGGTAAGCTTGGTCAGGAGAGGTGAGCGGGAATGTGCGTATAGTTGGCTGCGGGTGCTGCTGACAGTGTCTGCTAGCTGGGCTTCCATCCACGTCCCTGTAGATTTTAATGTCCCCACAGACTGCTGGCAGCCTGCTTCCAGCTGTGGCAGGCATGATGCAGTGAATTGCTTTTGAATGTTCTTTACTCAAATAGGCAGTAATTACAAGCTTAAAGAGGTTTAGTGGTCCAGTAAACTACATAATCACCCCTGAATTAGCCCGGGCTCATCAGTCGCAGTCCAGCAAGCTCGAGTCTCCTGTTTGCATGCAGCCTTGATCACATAGCAACCTGATCAGCAGGTGTGGAACAGCCAGAGTCCCCCATAAACACAACTGTCTGCTGGGGACAATGATCTCTAATGAGATGAGGCTACACCATCACTGTAATTTAAGTGGGAAAATTAGCACTGGAGAATGAGGACCAGTTCCAGGGGTCTTTAGTCATATTGGGAGCAGCACGAATTCTCTGTCTCTCTCTCCCTGTCTCTAGCTTTCTCTCTCTCAAAACATCTTGCCAAATATACTGTTTTTGCTTCTAACTTGTGGATACTTTATACAAAGATTTTCCCTGAATATTTAATGATGGACAGGGCATCTGGAAAAGCAATACTGATTCCTATCAACAGACTCATTCCAAAATGGTATTGTTGTGTTTCATCTTCCTTGTCTTTTCTCTTAATGGTTTCAAAACCCTTTCACTTTGATTTTTAAAATGGAAAAGTGTTCTTCAGGTTGGGGGCAGGTCTCCTTTCAGGTGGCATGTTCTCTGAAATAGCAGAGATGAGCTGTATGTAGTTTGGAAAAAATCCTTACTTTATTGGAGTTTGTTGTATAAATCGGTCATGAACTTTCTTTTCAGAAAAGTGGTCCAATATGGTATGCTGCTGTTTTGTTTTATTTGTTAAAGTGAAATTCTTGGGGAACAGCCTGTTGGTTGGTCAAAACAGTCTCCTTTATCCTTTCTTCAGTCCTGCACGAGACCCCATAAAATGGAGAACTTGAATTTCATTACATGGCAGTGGGAGACTGGGAGGAGAACTTTTGCAACAGATAAAGCCAACAACAACATGGAGTGGATTTTGGAGACACTTTGGGGGGAATTATACACGCTAAGAAAGACAAATAGAATAACACAGTAATTAAGAGCGTGGGCTGCAGAACTAGACTTCTTAGGGACAAATCCCAGCTCCATCCTACTTGCAAGTAACTTCCAGTCTGTGCCTCAGTTTCCTCATCTGTAACATAAAGGAAAAAACGCCTACCTCATAGGCTTGTTATAAGAATTAAATGAGTGAATACTTGTAAAAGCACTGAGAACATTGCCTCGCACAGGTTAAGCATTATATAAATGTCAATTAAATAAAGTAAATAAAATCTCTACTGTTTTGGAATTTGTAGAACTGAGTGAGAAGGATGAATAATTGTTGAAGTGGGCCTGCTAGTTTTCTGATGTTTATCTGAAGTCATCTACTTATAAATGCTAGTTAAGGCATTTTTAGATATCTCTAACTTCAATAGCACTCATTCATTCATACAACAAATATTTATGGGGCATAGAACAGGGCTAGTTGCATTATGAATGGGAATAGCATTCGGGTGTTTTTATTAGTATTCTACTAAAATGAAATGGTTCCAAATGTAATTTAACTCATATTTGATTAAGAATCACATAAGAAATGAAAGTAATTGGCAAAAAAAACCCAATAATTTATTTCCAAGCAGACAATTTAAGGCATATTGTAGTGTAGTTGGATGGAATAGCTGGCATTTGTTTCTATGACTCTTAAAGAGTGTTCTTGTATATAACCTAGCCTCATTCCTGTATTTATAAGCAATGCAACAAGCACTGATAAGGTGATGGACATATTAGTTTCTATTGAGTTTTGTATCTTGTAGCAAAATCTACTATTGCTTCCATTAACAAAACTAAGTTGTAGAAATAAATGACACACACACACATTAAGATAATAGCTTATTCATAAAGTGAATAGTAATCATCATATATATTCAAGATTAACTCATCAGGAATGAGTGGGGTTGCTCCACCCATCATTTAAAAAACAAAATAGTTTGGAAGTGAATTTTCCCAACTTGTATGTCACCACCAAGTTTCAAATCCCAGCTCTACTACTTACCAGCTGTGTGAACTTGAGAGAGTTATTTGTCCTTTCTGTGCCCAAGTTTCCTCAACTGTGAAATGGGTATAAAAGTTGTGCCTACCTCATAAGATTTTGTGAGTATTAAATGAGTTAATACATGTGAAGTATTTGGAACAATGGCTGGTACATCCTCACTTCTTAATACATGTTACCATTGCTATTTCCACCACTCTTAGTAATGTTACTAAGCTCCTATTAATAAAGTCTCTGTGGGTGGATGCTGGAGGGAGAGTGTGGGGTAAGATTCTTGTGAACTACCTTTCACCCCACAGCTCCATCCCTGCCCCTTGATCTTTGCCTCCAGGGCAGAAGCAGTGGGGATGCAGTTGCGGGTGGTGGGTAGGAGAGCAGCAACTCTCTCCTGGATCAAGGCTGTTAAAACTGCAGAGAAACATTCACTCACTGCTTACTGCAGTTAATAACTTAGTTCATGCTCCATTATAATATATTTTTGGTTTAACAATGTAGCTTAAAAAAGGGAATGGGGACATGGGAAAGAACCATCAATGGGAGTTGGAGCCAAGTGGAGAAACTCAGGAGAGAGCAGACCTGGCCCCAGAACTAAGTAGCTGTGAGCTGTTGGGCACGTTTTTTGACCTGGCCAAGCCTCAGCTTCCTCATCTGTGAAACGGAGCACAGCAGTCCCTATGCCTGGGAGGCCCCAAGAGGACACGAGATAATGCATGCAGTGTGTTTGCCCTGCTGACGAACAGTAAGAGTTCCAATGAGCTAGTATTATTTAAAACAACTCAAAGAGGACACAAAAGTGAAGCATGAGTTTTGTTCCCCATGCTTGTCCTCATCCCACCCCCACTCCTCCCACCCTGTTTTCTCATTGGCCTTTTTGTGTTTCCTTTTATAGCCATTGTCTTCTACTAAGAGAATCAATATTCAGGGAGTTCATTAATAATCATAACTGTTCAAAATAATTTTAGCCCTCTTCGTGAATTTTAATACTTTTAAGAGGAGGATATAAGTAATTGCTAATTTAGAGTCTAAATTTTTTGCTTTAATGCAAACAAATACTTAGAAAAACTCCTGTAACATATATATAGCTGATAAAGAATAGATCTAAACACTGTTATTATTGTAGAATTGCAAGCGACTTTAAAAAAAATTCCCAACATAAAGGACTATGAAATCCCTTAATATAAGTATCCATCCTTTTTATTTAGTGTTTTTATTTTATATTTAATTGATATTTACAAGAAATTAAAAGATCAGATAGGTGAAACAGGCAAGGCATTGTAGTATTGGCCTCTTATGATTGAATATAAAACAAATGTTTTTCACTGCTATGTATTAGAAAGATAGTCCCCTTAGTGCAAACTAAAGATGGCTATGAAATATTACCCAGTGTTCAACTTTTCCTTTCACACTTATGTCATTTTCGTGTGATAAGATGAAGTTTAGAGATTCCCACCTGTTTTTCCTACCTGCACACCTCCACCAGCAACTCCTTATGACTGCTGCTGGAGATGCAAGAAATCGGAGGGACTGTCTGGGAAATAGCTTGACTGGGCTTCAGAAAAACGAAGGGCCGAACAATCAATGGAGCACGTTTAGTCTGAGCAACTAGGCCATCCGGGAGTGTTAGTGGAGAATTAAGACAGCAGGTCAAAATCCTGTGACTTCACTGATGATGCTCCAAACATTTTTGGCTTCTTAGCCAGGACTGACACCCCCGTTCTTTTGATTCCAGCCTGTGTGAGGATTCAGGACTCCGCTACTATGCATTCAGGCTATGTTCTTCGACTGCACAGTGCACTGCTTTTGTAATGCAAATAGGAGGCACAAAGTGTCTCTTTGATAATGTGCAGTCAGAAGACAAAAAAGCATTCACTGAAACAGTAAAACTAATTCATAAAGCTGGAAGACAATAGGGAAGCATTATGGATTTTTTTTTTAAGGAAAAAAGTATCCTAGATCAATGTAATTGTCACAGTGTAAGCTATTCACAGTCAACGCATAAGGGGAAAATGGCTGCAAGTTTATTTAAAGTGGGAGAAGTTTTTATAGGCAAAAAAAAGATTATGTTAAACAAAGATAAATATATTTGGTTAGCAAGTATCTGCTTATCCTCTTAGAGGTCACATATATAGCTGGTTATTTTAATTTAGATCCACAATATTCCCCGTAGTGACAAAAACTCGTAGAAGTTTTAAAAGAACACAGAGATCTAATGGTTAAAAGCCATATGGTAGATTTTTTTTTTTCTTTAAAGGGAGTATCTCTCCGTCACATACCAGAGTTTAGCTCAAGGTCAACTTATATTAATGCATTAAACTTAGCTGTGGAGGAGGCAAAGGGCTGAAGGAAAAAGGATAAAAGAAGTTCCAAAATTGTTCTTCCAACATATTCAGCCAAGCAACAGAACATGGCAACATCGGACAGTTGCCATAATTCCTCCTGTTAGATCAGCTCTCCCGGTACCTATCCCCATACCTTTTAAAGTATAGCATGTAACATTTTGCTTGAAAATTGCTGCCACCTCTATTGCTTTGTTATAGCTGTTTTGCAGTTTCGGTATAGAGGCAGTTCTGTGTCACGAGAAATTACTAATCTGAGGCTTGAGAAGGGGCAGCATAGCCTTCCATTATCTCACCAGCGAGCTCTGTACAGGATTATTTTCAAATTTTCTGCTGCCATTACAATGTGCTGTTAGAGTGGGCAAGCCAGTGAGGGAGGGAACGTTATTGAAACTTGGTTACCAGGGTAGATAAGATAAAGTTCATCACTGTCTTGGCATCCACATTTGCAGTCAGGGGTGGAAAATTTGATGAAAGGAATACACTTGGTCAAGGATGTCGTTAAGATATAAGGCTGGACATTTTCCATCTGTGTGTCCTGAAGAGTTTCTTTTTTCCCATTGATGCTCATCTCAAAGAGCCTGCTTGATTGTTTAAATAAATGTTTTCTTCCGATGTGTTGTAAACTTGTAAATACCAGCCAACCAGCATCAGAATCCCCCTCCCATCCCAACCTCAAGAAATAAAATTGGATTTGTGCAGAGATAACTTTCTTTAGAAAGTTGCCATTTTCTTTCTGTCACTTTCTATGCTTCGCGGCTGGTAAAATGACAGTTCAAACTTAACTTTTATGTAAGCTATTTTTAGATTTTTTTCAGACATCCTTTACCTATTTCTATGACACAGGACACATACTCTAGGGATCATTTTATTCTTTGATGGGGTTATTAAGCAATCACTGCCATACTAGGTCATTATTAGAAGTTGAACTGCAGATGCAGAAGCACAGGAAGAGTGGCAAACTGCTTATATTTCAGCAAGAGACTTATTCTGGAACGGAAAAGCCAGGGCGTTGATTATTGAAATATGGATGATCATTTTGTGAGTTATTTCCTTAAGCTGGCGTTCCACTGCCCACAAGCCACTTATTTTCCCTTTGAGTCTAGCATCTCTTCTCTCCCCAGTGAGGCTGGCCTAATACATGTGTGCAGGTTTAATGCTGAAAGGGAGGGTCAGCTTTACCCATACATAATCACTGTTTTATGGCTTTCATTCGTTCCCGAGGTGTTAATGCAGATCAAATGGGAAACACTCGAGAAAGAACCCTTGCAGCTACTGCACTGCTGAGCTCTCCCGTCTCAATCGTTAATTCTTATTGTAAGATCTAAAGGTAATTTTGTTTGCTCTCTTAATGCATTGCGGTTCTCCCAGCGGCCCTTGCATATCCTTTCTCAAATTCCCGTCTTGATCAATTGTTTGCAAATAATTAAGCTTTTAAGAGATAATGGCATGAGGCTAATGTACACAACAAAAGGAAGGTCTCCTGTCACTGTCTATTGGACTGGTCAAATTTGCTTTGATATCCCAAAGTGATTAGGTTGATTGGTATATCTGGCAAGCGCAATCCGTCTTTCCTTCACAAGAACCTACTGATCTTTCTTAAACTAGTGCCCTTGCCTTTTAGATGCCATCACAGCGAAGGTGGTCAGGGGAACGGCAAGGGGTGACCTAGGCCCTTAGTTGCGGTGGTTTGGAATGCATTTCCCATTTCTTCCTGACATGGCACTTCTCTTTATCTCTTTCATAAAATGAAGTCTACCTTTGGCCATCTCATGCCCTCACTAGCCCTGTGGGTAGAAGGCCACAGGGCTTTGAGTGTTTTTAAAGCAGCCTTGCCTGTAGTCTGTTGGGTTTTTGTCAAGTCATATTTTTTTAAGTCTACAAAGGAATAACTCATACTGTCCACACAAAGCTTATCTAGTAAAGATGCATAGAATTTAAAACATTTAAACATCAGATTTCAGTTAAAAAGCCTACTTCTTTGTGAATTTTTGGCTGACTCGGGATTAACTACCTCAAGTCCTGGCTTTCATGTGATTCTAGCAATTACAGAGTTTTTTCAGGGGGTTGAAAGTTTGCGGGACACCAAGCCAAGAACTATGACAAGAAGAAAAACATTCAGTTGACCTACCGTAGACAGGTTTAGGAATTTTGTTGATACTGTTTTCCCCCCTTAACAATGACCAGATTATTATGACATTTAATTTTGTCCAGGCTCATCCATTTCTATTAAAAAAAATATATCCTGAACAACTGAAAATTATTTAATGGAGACAGAGTGCTGGGTCTCCATAGCTTGAGGCTGCCTAGCAATTATGCTGCATGAAATTAGACGCAGTTTGTTCCAATTACTTAAAATCAGATCACATGAAAAGTGACAGAGGCAAAAAAAGGGGAGAACGTTCTCATTTTATGATATTTAAATTATGAAATCAGAAACTGCATGATGTGAAGAAACAATCTAAATTTGCACTGAAATTTTGAGGGCCATCTGATTGCTCTTTGAAGCTGTAATGATTCAGGTAATTTTAATGATCCAAAGAGAATTTTCCTGACACCACTTGCATAAATAAAATGTGCATTCTGTTTGCTTTATAAGAATGGATGTAAAACTTGCTCACAAACAGGCATGCAAAAATACTCTTGAAAACACAGCACAAATAAATGACTGTGACAATTCTCAATTTTCAGAGTAACTAAAGGTAAATGGCATAAATATTAATTTTTATCCAGTTCTGGTCATAATGTTAAGACACAACTAACAAGGAAGGGCAATAGGTCTTGCCATCCAGCTGTAGTGAAAAGAGACTGTTGACATATTTGTTAATTCTACCGAAAATCACTGCAAGAGATTTCCATAGGACCTGCAAAACCGTAAGCAAATAAAATTACAGAAAATGTTATAGATTGGAAACGACCTGTGTACATCAGTCTAATTTTATATGGCAATTGGTGCCAACAGCTGGATGCTAAAATTTGCATATTTCAAAATCAGGCTTCTATTCTGGAAGAATTGCTAGCCTGGGTAACCTTTAACTTTGATGGATCTTGGAATTCCAGATGACAAAATTGAGGATTAGAAAAATTGTCCTTTTTTCAAAGTCTCATAGTCGTGGACTGGCGGCATAATTTATACAATCTAATAGGGTCGTGTATACCTATGTACAATTCTTCATCTCGTGTAGACGTAAAACTACTATTTATCAAACCTTAAAATTCAGTATTCTATTCATAGGATAAGAAATTCATTTGGTTTGCATTGTGTGACAAAGCTTTCTGCAGTGGGAGTTATGTTTTAAACCTTAGGGTAGTGGATTGCTTCTAGCAATGATGAGATTTTGGTTGTGAGGACTGTCATGTTGAATAGGGTGATTGTCACCTATGATCTTAGCCTATTACGAGGTTTATATACTTTTATTTGAAAAAAGTGGATTAACATCGCTTTTAGGAATGAAGTAAGGGAAAGTACTGTTGTGGATCTCAAATTGGGTTGTTTATACTTCCTGTGGGCTTGGAAAAAATTTTTATTATACATTTTGATGTTGCATCTGAGTGGAGAGCATCAGTGTATTATGGCAAGCCGTAGCCATTCCTTTGTTCCACAAATATTTACTGATTTCCTGTTACTTCCTGGGTTTGGAGGATGGTGAACGAGAAAGATACAGATTTCAGAGTTGCTAACTGAGTGGGAAGAGACACAACAACGGGAAACAAATGATCAGAACAGGTGTTTCAGGGAGCTGATGCTTGCTGTTAGGGAAAAAAGAAAAAGACTGATGTAATAGTGATAAGGTAGGCTGGTGGAGAGTGGGAAAGGCTTGGCATTGGAGCTGAGACCTGAAAGTGACATTGGAACAGGAGACTGAGTGGTAGGGACAAGGCCTGGCATGTTCGAAGAGCAGAAAGGAGGCGTGTGTGGCTGGGCAGAGGGGTAGGGTGGAGATGAGGAGAAGGTGACGAAGTCCGAGAGGTGGGCAGGGCTGGATGGTGGCTAGCCTTGCAAGCCGTAGTAAGCAGTCTAGAGGTTTTTGAGCAGGGGACATGATTAGAGATTATGAAAGGCGTTTGCCACATCCCTGGGTCATGGTGAGGCTTAGATACTAGAAGGGAAGCAGGAAATATCACAGAGTCATGTCACTGCTGACCATGCCTTCCCCTGGCTAGTTTCCTCACCTGTAAAACAGGAGGGACAATAGATTCCATTTATGTCCCTCAAAGGGGTATAATGAGGATTAATTACCATCCTGTCTGTAATATATTTGGAGCTCTTTAGAGAAAGCACTATATTCCATGAAAGCAAAGCCTTATTCTAATTGTGTATTTATTGATTAAGTGACAATCAAAGACAATCCTTATGGGAAAAATTGCTACATCTCTGCTCTCCACAAATGAATCCCATGTGTATAGATATAGAACATATTTAAACTTATATATAAGAGCATTGAAGTGGTCATTAACGAGCCTTCTTAGCATCTAATCAGACATTGTTAATGAGATTAAAAGCTATGTTAATTAACATTTGATAGACCAGAATTTAGTTTCCAATGGCACAAATAGTTAAATTGAGAGTTGGGGGTGCCCTTTCCCATTCATAAAAGAATAGAAGGTTGACTATCAGAACAATTTTTATCCTGGCAGAATTTATTGGGATACAGTGATTCAAAATAGCCAATGTCTCCATAGATGGAAACCATGTCCTCAGCTCCTCTCCCAGTCTTTAGAAATGTATATTTCAAATTTAGCTATAGTTGACTATTGAACAGAAGGTATTTGCGCCAAAACTGATTTCAGTAGAATTCTAAACATTCTTAGAAGAAGGTATGGATTTCATTTTATTATCTAATCCCGAAATACTTTTTTATCCCCTCTAACTCATGAGGAACATAGCTGGGCTTGTTCTTAGCACGCAAAATATGCTGGTCTTTGACCTTATATTGGCCTGTGGTCAGAATCCCAGCATGTGTTGACATTCAGATATGGAAACTAACTTTGTTTGAATTTCATTTGTTTGTGCTTTGCAGAAGAGCTAAAATAAATAGTGGTTTAAAAAAATACACCCACTTTAATTTGATATTTGTATCTGGCAATATGGTGTTTTGGAGGGAGAAGGTCATAACAAGGTGCTTAACTCCTGGGAACCTCAGCTGAGATTCTTGGTCCAAATGATTCAGCTTTAGAAATCCATGGTTTTATAAAAATATTACATCAAGGTGGTACACTTTTATATGGTCAAAAAGGGCTTGTCCTTATTTTAATCCTATAAAATACGGTAAAGATCATATTAAACTTTTTGTGTTTGCAACAAATAAACCTGTTAAAGGATAAACTCAGTATCAAGGTTCTGCAAGTATCCTAAGTAGCTATTTATACACTTCACTAATCTTTGTAATTGGCTTGTCTTTTACTGCCATTAATTAGATGATGTAGTATTCCATTAATAAGAGTGACACACCTCAGCATTTTTACCTTTAATTATAGACTTCACTAGACACTTAAATTATTGACAAAATAGCCTAAATATTGCCTCATGTGCATGTATCTTTTTTTTTTTTACAGAGCATATGTGTTTATTATTGACTCCCTAGCCCCTAGGGAGTCATGTTTATATGTGATATGCAAGACATTATCAGTTCAAAGTATATGTGCATTCACCCATCTTTTTTGTTCTCTTTCAGCATCCATACCCTTCTGAAGAACAGAAAAAGCAGTTGGCACAAGACACGGGACTCACTATCCTTCAAGTGAACAATTGGTAAGTAATTTGGCTTTGTGTTTATACACAATCTGCTTCCCCCCTCTGGCAACCTGCAGCTAATGTTTTGCATTAAGAAGACACACCCAGTTGTCACTGTTTTCCCTGGTGGCTTGTCGATGCAAAGGTGAAAACAAACTGTGGACTGATAGGTTGAGAGCACTTGCCAGAATGGAAAAGAACCATTGTATTGCTTTCCCCCTCTATAAATTAACAAAATTTTGGTATGGTATAAGTAAGTGTTTAATTCACATTCACTATGGCTCTGTAAATCTCTCTCTCTGGCTTTTTTTACCCTTCAGGATAAGGGATAGAAAGAGTGGTATCACCCTATTTTCTATGAAACAAGAAAATCCACTATCACATACCAGTCAGGTTTGAAATTCATTGAATAAATTCAGTTAGATTTTGTTAGGGCTCTGCATTCAAGGAGTCTCTCCTTTCCTCTTATCTCTCTTCTGATGAAAAGGAAAAATTATTTACGTTTCTACTTTGAAGCTATTCAAAACTTGATGTATCTCTGGGCTATGCGATATTGTTTCTAAATAAATGTGTAAATTCCTGATTTGGGGGGAAGCTGAGATTACGGACCAAGAACCAGCCAACAATCTTCTGACTTAATGTACGGCGGTGTGGCAACGAGGCTTTGAGAAAGTATGATTTATTACCCTTTGTGAGTGTGCTGAAAGCCGGGTTCATATAATCACTGAGAGCTAGTGTCATATTTGAAAGGTATCGAAATCCGATATCCTCTAAAACTAAGTGTATCTAATTAATTGTCCTAATATTTTTAGATTAGTGTTTATGATGGGGAAACTTTATCCTCTTTGAAGTAAGATCCAGAAAGGGCCCAAAGCCTGGTTGAAGAAAGGGGAGAACTGGGAATGCCAGTTTGCAGACAGAAGTATTTCTTTCTGTTCAATAAGTGTCAAAGATTAATATTACAGAATCTCTGATTACATGGCCTAATCCATTTTGGTGAATAAATTTGTTCTTGATGTCCATTGCACCTACATTAACAGACTCGTCTCTGTTAGAGAGCCTGGGAGCCTTTGGGAGAGATTTCAGATATATTAAACCCCATTACAGAAAATGTAATTTCTGTCAATATAATCCCATGTATTCTTCAATTTAGTATTTTAGAGATAACAAGCTACTTACAATATATTTGCCTTTGGAGGATTAATTTACAAAGTGCACTATCTGCAAGACACAGACAGACTCACATAAGCATTGCTTGTAAGGGTTATCAATTTCTGTGACCCTCCCGCAGCCCTGAGAGATCAATTTTTGCAGTCCTTTGAATCAAGTGGATAGGGCTGGAATGGAAGATGTGCTATATCTAAATGTTACCAGGAATGGTGTCGCTGCTGAGGTTTTTTTGTTTGCTTGTTTTTACCTACCACTGTATCTTAATTTTCAAAACTGTTGATTGTACATATTTGAACTTAGTCTTTCAAATTGTTCTGGATGATATTAGAAGGTAGACCATCAATTTTGCTTGTCCACCTAAATTCATATATATTTTCAAAGTTAAACAGATGGTGAGGCAATTTGAATACAATGGGGGCTCTACAAATGTATTTCCCTGGGAAATGTTCCCATTTGAGGGCCAAGGAGTGGCAGAGCGAGCTCTAATTAAGGAAGGCAAAGCACTGCCACACGGGTGATCCATCACACGTGCCATCTCTCTTCCTCCTCAGGGTTGCTAGCAAATTCCGTCCATAAACATTGTTACCAGAGAACGGATTCCAATACAAGTTGCTTTCCACAGGTGGACAAACTTATGAGATGTTTCCTGTGGATGCTGGGGCAGGCAGGCATTCCTGTGACACCAAGCAGTCTGCAATTGTCATTTTCCTAGATTCTATGCCGTCAGTGATGGCAATTCGACTTCCTCTGTTTTGCAATTAGAAGAGAAAAAAAGGACCTTTAAAAAAGTTTTAATACATACCCTATAATAATTTTTCAAAGTATATGCAGATTTCACCCTAAATTTCACAATGATATCCAATCCTGCACAGGTCCATAGCTTAAAAATCACTTTTACTTAGTTACGTGGGATGTAAACTTAATTCTGTTCTCACCTGGCACTGTGTGCTGTGCGTGCATTCTCTCTACTTCTCTGTGGACTTAGACGTGACTTTTGCTTGCACTTCATTGCTTTGCATTTGGCAACTGTTTCAACTCTAACAACTTTGTTGGTCATAGACAATTTTCCTCAAGTAACTGAAAGTTGTAAAAGAGATTGTTTCTCTTAAGTTTGATGAACAATGACATTCTCAAGTTTGAGTTTTTAACGGTTTATTAATTTTCATCTAAACCTTCTCCTTTTAAGGGGCTGATAATAGATTTCTTTTCCTTTAGGCTTTGAGTAGGAACTATGATACAAAAATGGGGAAACCCAGATGGTACCATATTGAAACTAAAGATGTCAGAGAATCTGAAACTGTGGCATACTTGGAGGCTAAAAAGCAGCATAAGCACTAAGTGGTTTTCATTTTACTTTGTCGGAATAAAAAACTACACAAAGCATTTTTGAGAGCTTGTAAACATTTTTCCTGTATTGAGCATTAAGCCCAAGGTACATTCTTCCAGAAACAATAATTAAAAGAAAAATCTTATCAGTATTTTAGCATTTCCCCTTCACTTCATTTAGCCACAACATTTAAAGCTGTGTGTCTTCCTCCTGGGATTTCTTAAAACTTGTTAACACACATGTACATTTTGTATGAACGATGAGTCACTGTTGAAGAGATTTAATAAAATGCTGAAGGGCAGGTTGGGTGTAGATCAGTCATAACTATTGGCAGCAACATAGTGTATTGAAATACACAACATGAAAGTGAAAAATATAAACTCATGTCTAGCTGTTAGCTTGTCATAGAAACTCTGGCCGATGCAGCTTTAAGTTCTGACTGAAAAATGAGATGAGAAAAGTGTGGTGCATTGTAATGGTTCTTTCATTCCGTTGCTGAACGAATTTTACACTTCTTTAATTGGCGTAAGTGATATATACTACCCTCCTTGGCTAACTAAGGCCAAAGCAGATGGGGTTTAGGAGAAGAGACAAC
Organism: Ceratotherium simum simum; assembly: GCF_057802395.1. Taxonomy (NCBI): domain Eukaryota; kingdom Metazoa; phylum Chordata; class Mammalia; order Perissodactyla; family Rhinocerotidae; genus Ceratotherium; species Ceratotherium simum. The sequence continues at coordinate 19,223,950 of NC_141910.1, read as the reverse complement.
AGGGAGAATTTAAATGTAAAACAAGACAGAGTTGATTAATTAAGAGAAAATTTGGATTAAAAGAAATAACTTGGGGCCGGCCCGGTGGCGCAAGCGGTTAAGTGCGCGCGCTCCGCTGCGGCGGCCCGGGGTTCGCTGGTTCGGATCCCGGGCGCGCACCGACGCACTGCTGGCAAGCCATGCTGTGGCGGCGTCCCATATAAAGTGGAGGAAGATGGGCACAGATGTTAGCCCAGGGCCGTCTTCCTCAGCAAAAAAAGAGGAGGATTGGCGGATGTTAGCACAGGGCTGATCTCCTCACAAAAAAAAAAAAAAAAAAAAAAAAGAAATAACTGTTCTAACTCTTACATTTGGTCTGCTTGTCAGAATGAAAAGAGAGACGAGGACTCTTAAAATGGTTGGTATTAGTACTTATAGGGATTGGACCCTGGGGTGGAATGTGAAATTTATTAGATAAGACGTCATAGGACAAGTCTATGCCGATAAATTTTTTGAGAATTGAGGCAATTGTGTAAATAATTATGCAAAAAATAAAATATTTTTACCTAAATTATCTAAGTATTTGAGGTAACTGCATGTTATTTTAAAAAATCAGCTTCCATAACTAATTGCTGAAATATTTCAATCTAGCATGCTGTGAGGTAGACTTAGATTTACAGCATAATGATTTCTGAAATATAATATGTGCTGTAAATATATGTATTCTTCTTCCTTTGCTCTCTCACTCCCAGTTATGATTTGATGCAAAAATCATAAATAACAACATTTGGGACTTTTGTCTCTCTTCTTTCATTGTTGTCGTGGTTGTGACAAATACTTCTGTTATATCAGCAGTGAAAACGTTACTAATATGTTGAATGTTTTAGTCACTTAAGCAGAAACTTCTCAAATTTTGAGATTAGATGGTTATTTAGGTCTTTAAATATCTAGGTAGAACTTTACAGAAAGTACATACACACACACACAGTCAATACTCAGTTCTTTTTTCTCCTAAATACACCAACTTGATTGATTATTTATTTATTTATTTTGGTGAGGAAGATTGGCCCTGACCTAACATCTGTCGCCAATCCTCCTCTTTTTGCTGAGGAAGATTGGCCCTGGACTAACATCCATGCCCATCTTCCTCTACTTTATATAGGACGCCGCCACAGCATGGCTTGATAAGTGGTGCGTATGTCCGCACCCGGGATACATACGAACCTGCGAACCCTGGGCCGCCGAAGCGGAGCGCTCAAACTTAACCACTACGCCACCAGGCTGGCCCCTCAACTTGATTTTTTTATATTGAAAATGTGAGTGTAGAATGGTCAAAGAAAACTCCCTTCTATGTTTTCCCCACAGTGTTGCAGACCTGGCAATTCTGTGTGACGACAACTTGCGCCTATGAGTGTATCTTACTTGCTGGATGACACAGACACATCCTGCCTCAGCAGAGTTCTAGCATGGGATATACTGAATAAATTTTACAGTTTCTTTGTTTACTACTTTTCATCCAAACACTTTCCCATTAAGGCCTAATGTTAAATGATTATACCTTTATCCTCTGAGAAGGCAAGATGGATTTTAGGCGCAAAATATATAGTGTATGTGAAATACGGTATGTATGTGGAAAGAAAAATCACTCTCCATCAATAGGGTGCATAAAATTCTGGGGAGCATCCCAACAACTGAGGTGACTTTACAGAACGAGTGCAGCTCTACGGTTCTCAGATTTAGTACACACACCAGATTTTCCTAGTTACTTCATTTATTGCCTTCAAAACTGCGAAGCATTCAGGCATCACTTCCCATTTATTATTAGTAGGGGAAAAAGTATGTTATCCTTAGAGATTTATGCTGCTGGCAGGTAAAAATGTAAACTTATTTTTAAAAAATAGGATCTCCCTTATTATAACAAACAGATTCAACTGTTAAAGATCAGGTTTCTTTCTGAGTTATGGTAATAATGTAGTAAATACTTTTATAAGTAATCAAAGATTCTATAAATACAGGTACCTGTGTAGATGTAAATGTTAAAACATTCACAAATTATCCTTTCAACTTCTGTGATCTAAAAATCAATAGGGGGTCATAGGGTTTCATAGCATTACTCTGCTTTTTCTTCCAACATAATTTAATAATACATTTTACAGATGTTGTTTAAACATTAGGCACAGATTGTTTTGTCAATAAAGCTAAACAGAGGCATGACACAAAAGTAAGGAAAACAGATGTAAAAAAGCAGTGTGCCATGCAAGAAGCACTGGGTCATTTGTTTGTGATTCAACTATAAAATGAAAGTACAAAGTGTCTGGTGATTTTCCTTGCCTGGGAATCACCTAGGGATGGGACAACTTCACACACACAGGTAATTTTATTAAGCAGGTGGTTAACTTTTTCCCTTGAGAATTTAAGTGTAACCTGCATTTAAGGTAGACTTCCTAATTGATCAATGGAGTAACAAGTGCAGTATTTTTAAAACGGGAAGGAGAAATATAAATAGAATAACTCTGCAGCACGTTTCAGAATGGGTTGTTGTTCTCTCAGCCACAGTTAATTGCTACGCTTTTCACAGTGAGTGTCAATTCTAATAATATTACCTTTACAGGCGCTTACTCTGGGCTTAGATTATAGCAATCAGTAATACTCACTAGATAAAATACTGTCTAGTTGCTACTAAGAAAATATTGAAATCAGTCAAAAAATGTTTAGCTTGCATATTGCCTGAGACAGAGCTGGCGAGGTGCCAGGCAGGCAGGGTATTATTAGGAAAGCTGAGCAAATAGCTCGAAGGGAAAAGAGCTGTGAATGTAGAAACCTTCAGGTATTGTCATGTCAGAGAGTCTTAGGAGTTCAACAGAGACACTGTTTTTGTCTGCAGATTTTAAAAATTTCCAGCAAACAATCCTCTTTGAAAATGACTCCTCAGTCTGTTAAGTATACCTTGTTGGAAGTTTTACGCCATAAGTTTACTCAGAGCTTTCCCCTGCTGTGTTAAATCACGTCCTTAATACTGTGAGAGATGGAAACCCCTTATGAATGGGTAGGTGTTGGCCCAGTGCGCTGGATGGAAAAACCCTGCCCCTTCTACCACGGGACCCTGAGTCTAGTTGAGAAGAGAAATAGGAAGGTGTGGGATGTAGGAAGGTAGATTTGAAAGTCCAAATACTGTTTTGTGTAACCCCCGTTTCTCTTCCAGCCAGCATTCAGATAGTTTCTGAGCTTTTCAGGACAACACAAGAGTGTGATGCTTGAAGCTGAGTGTTGGTACAACCTGAGGAAGTTTTTTCAGGACCACTTAGGGTTGGGGTTTGAGTGAGGCCCAGAACGGAGTGAGGTGGGAGGCTGATTTATCCATCGTGGACCCAATGCTTCTGAATATCTGTAATAGTTTTCAAGGCAGTCAAACCAGTGGCCTGGTGGTTGACTTGGAACATGGTGTGTAGGTGAGCAGGATTTGTTGCAAGACCTAATTAAGCCAGATTTGTTGTTGACAGTGTTTTGGCACAAGTGTCTGGTCAGAGAAATGGAAAGAACTCCTTGCATGTCATGCAGCCTGGCAGAGCAGGACCTGACTCCCGTTTACTTGAGGAGAGCTTGGGAAGTGAGGGGGCTGAAAGGCATCCTGGTCAAGGGGGAAGAGCCCTGGCACCCACAGGTGGCTAAGGAGCACATTCCCCTGAAAGCCTCATGACAACATGCAATTTATACAGGGCGAGTAGGGGAGGGAATATGCAGGGGAAAGAACATCTGGAGCCAAAACATTTCACCTGTCATCCCCACTCCTCACCAACCAGATGTGTGCCCTTGATCAAGTCACTTTATCTCCATGGGCAACAGCTTCCTCTGCCTTAAATGGACAGGTAAGATGAATTAGTGAGACACTCAGCCTCTTCCAGCTCTAATATTCTAGACTATATTGTAATGTGAACCAAAGAGAAACAAGGCAAATGTTCTGAAACCGACTCTGATTCCAGCTTTATGCTGGGAGTGGGGAAAAAACCCAGGTCCTTTGGTAAAGAGACAAACAGGAAGATTAATCAAAAAGTTATTACTTTTATTCATCTTAAATAAGCAAATCAAGCACTGTAAAATAAAAACTAGATGAAATTAAACATTATCACAAGACATGGAAAACATGTGTGCTGTCATTTTAGGATTCATAATAAAGATAAATCAGTTGTTTTTAGCAGTGTGCTATGAGTCTATGAGGGGCATGACAGATAATAGGCTTGAAATTTCTGAAGTTATTGTACAGCAAAATTTGTTTTTTCCTCAGGCATTCAATCTTTTTCTCTAGTAATTTTGTACATGACAAACTTTTTAGTGGGTGCATTAATAATCTATAAGTAATGGGTTGTCAGGTGTCAGTTAGATAAGATTAAAAGACTGTTTAAGCATTATCCGTTTGCTTCTTTGCTGGAGTTTTATAGGTCAGGAGAAATAACTTTTTGAATTGTAGTTGTATGCACATGTTAGTTTTTTTTCCCCCTCTCTCTCTCATTTGGCTCTCCTCCAGGTGTACCTGGAAGAACTCTATTACGTTACATAAATCCCGCCTGTAGAAGCAGATTTGAAACTCGCACTGCGTGAATCAAGGGGACAAATGTCTCAGCTGTGTTCTGTAAACTTATTTTAGTTTTGAAAATGTTACTCTTTTTCTTCTCAAAGGAAACTTTGTAAGGGGAACCAGCCTCAGCAGAGAGGGACATGGAAGCTTTAGCCATTAGCAGTTTCCTAGCAAGTCAGGTTTAGGTCTATTCTTGTCAAATCTGTCTTAAGTGTGTTTACATATAGTTTGCCTTTCTGGTATTTTCTGCTTGCACAGACCTGATCTCCACCTATTTTGTGTCAACAGTTGCTGAGGCTGGTGTTGGGTGATTAACCACTGAGCACTGAAGCACCGAGCTGTGCCCACAGAGACCCCCTCTCGGCTTTCACTTACATCATCATCTTGCTTCAGGCTGCGCCGACATAAAACAAACAGCATTTCTGAGTGGTTAAAAAGTCAGCCTGAAATATTAAAAAATGGGGCAAATGTTGCCTCCCTGTTGAATAGAACAATTTTCTCAAGAATGGAGTGAAGCCAGGGGCATGCGGGAAGGAAGTGTTTCTGAGGGCAAACGTTCTCTTGGATCCGGTCTGCGTTGCTCCAAAGGGTGAATACCCGGAGCTTTGTGTCGATGCTTAGGGTTTTGTTTAGCTCCTTTTTTATTTTTTAAAGGGAAGAAGAACATTACAAACAAAACAAACAAGTAAACAACGCCCTCCAATACAGTAGATACCTGTAACTTTGGCAAATATAGGGCAATCTCATTCAATGCTTTCAGAGTCCTTGATATTTTCCTCTTTATTTCCATTCTTAGGAGGCTTTTAAGCCTGACCTACTAATATGGGAAATAATTAACTCTATCGGGCTCTTGACACCTGAACAATAACAAATAAACAAGACATCTTAATCTGTACCCATCCTTGAGAGCTCCTTTTTCCTTTTCACCCTCTTAACCAATGTGACTAAGGGACCTAATGCCTCACAAGATTAGATCTGATCACTGAAGAGCAGAAAAAATATTTCCTTTCTCAAACACATTAACTCTTTCAGGCCTGTGGGGATTATTGGTCTTGGGTTCCAAATGTAACTTAGCTCAAAAATGAATTTCCTGTCATTGGAGAGATCTGGCTTAATGTTGGTTAAGTCATTATTTTTCAAGAATAGTATATTGCCTAGGGATGGAATTAAATGCATCATGATTAAAAATATATATATTTAAGTTTTCAGTTTTTTCTACTTTAGGATGCTGATTTGAATGTAAACTAATAGTTTTGAGGGTTGCTGTCCTGTTGAAGGGCAGCTGCTGTGGTTGACTTTATTTGATCCCTAGTTTGGGTCAGAGTTCATATGTACTTGGAAAGGGCAGGGAGTAGGAGATGTTGAAAGCTAATGGAAAGAATTGTATGTGTCCAAAGATGTCAGGTCTCACCCCCATTGCTGGTCACCTGGCAGTACTGTTTACAGAAAGGAAAGAGTGATAGGTTATGGCAGGGGTTCCCATCCTCAGGGCCAAGCAGGGGCTGAGAGGGAGTGGGGGGCCAGAAAAGACGTATTAGAATCATTCTGAGTGAATGTAGTATAAAAAAAAAGCATATTGAGAATTAACTTTGATTTTAGTCATGCTATTTCTTTTGAAATTGTAAGTAACAAAGGGATATGAGATTTTGAAGTTTAACAAAAGGGAGCATGGATTAAAATTTTAGAAACATTGCTACAGAATGACAGAGTTCAAGTCCTGGATGAGATTTTATGCATCATTTGACAGATGAGGTTCAGGGCCTTATAATGTTATGCTGCTAATTAGAGGCAAGGGTGGGGCTGATTCCTAGTCCAATGCCTCTTGCATTCCACAATTATGTATTTATTTTTAACAGCTTTCTTGAGATATAACGTACGTACCATGCAATGTACCCACTGAAAGTGTACAATTCAGTGGTTTTTAGTATGTTCACAGATACGTGCAACCATCTCCACTGTCAATTTTAGAACATATTCCCCACCTCAAAAAGAAACTCTGTACCCTTTGACTATTAGCCCTCCCCGCTCTGCCACTAATCTACTTTCTGTCTCTATAGTTTTGCCTATTCTGGACTTTTCACGTAAATGTGATGGTATAATACGTGGTCTTTTGTGACTAGCTTTCTTCACTTAGCATAATGCTTTCAAGTTTCTTTCAGGTTGTGGTATGTATCCTCAGTAGTTCATTCCTCTTTATGGCTGAATATGTTCCATTGTATGGATGTACCACATTTTGTTTATCCACTCATCAGTTGATAGACATTTGGGTTGTTTCCACCTTTTGCTGCTATAAGAATTCACATACAAGTTTTTGTACCATTAGGTGTTTTTGAGACTCGTAATGACAGTATCCCAACAAACCCCTGTCTTAGGTCTTACAATTTGCAAAGCACTTTTCATAAATATTAACTCACTTGATCGTCACAGTTCCAGCACCTAAATACCACTCTGATCGCAGAACCTGTAAGTGGCAGTTTTCCTACTCAGATCTCATTCTGTTCTCACTAGATGCTGCTCTAACTCTCCTTGCCCTTGGCCAGTGTTTTGACTGTGATAATTATGAGTGATGTTCAAAGCAAAGGATAGCAACTCAGAAGTGAAATGTACATTCTCCAAACTTTCCCCATCGTGACTTAGATGACAATAAGAATTTTTCAAAGATTTGACTAGTTTCAAGAGGCGATAATTTTGTTAGTTTTATTGTCCTCATTTGAAAGATTTTGTCATATATCTCCATAGAGGGATTTTTGCCTTTTAATACATGCGGTTCCGTTTGTATTCAAGGGCCTACAGATTACGTATAGATATACATTATGTAGAGCTTTGGTTTCAAGCTTTACTCACTGAAACAGAAGTTACAGCGAACATTCCAAGGAATAGACACAGGCCTCCATTCAAGTCAAATCATGTTCATTGTGCCATTCTGTAGCCTAATCTGTGACCAGATGCAAGTAGAAATCAACTAGATTTTGAGATCTCCTCCCTTGGCACGAATGGCGACTCCCTGCCTGGGAATTTTTTGGTTAGTGAAGGCTTGGGAGCTGAGGCAACTAAAGTGAAATTCTAGAGAAAGGAAAGAGCTGAGAGGAACTCCCAGATGGTGCTGGGATTCTATAACACCTTATGCATGCTGGGCCTGGTCACCATTCTAACGCAAGAGGGTTTCAGTTCCAATCATTCAGAGGGAATTCTATTTGGAAAAAAAGTGCGTATTTGATCATTAGGATAGCCATACACCCCAACTGCCTAGGGCATTCATGGGTTATGCCTATTGCCCAGAATAATTAATAATAGTGTCCCTTTACTCCCAAAATGCCCCAGCTTAGATGCTAAATTATCTGGTTATCCTATTTATAATGGAGATTGGCAGAAAATTAATATTTGTTTTAAATAAATATATTTATTCTGTAACGTGTAGGGACTATTTCGTTAGATGCAATTTTATTGCCTTTTTGCGAATATAGGAAAATTAGAATTTATATGAGAAATGGTTCAGCTTAAGCCAAACAGACATATCTATCCTTTGAAGATATTACTATACCTGTTTTAGCTTTTTCATTAGTAAAGGAGGTTTTTCTATATTATCTTAGATTATCCTATTGCTTATACGTTGTGCTAATAATAATTTTAATGCCATATATCTTAAGCAAACCATTATTTTTCTTATATTTGTAAAGTTATGCAAACTCAAATATGGCAAATTGTCTGTCACGTTTAAGTAAATACTTTATGAATGCCATTTTGTTACCTATGCTTTATATGGATATTAGTCAACGGATACTTAAGATATTTTTATGTCAATGAATACTTAAGACATGTTTAACTGTTGGGTATTTCTTAAGATAGGTCTAGTGATATATCCCACAGTTCATTCCACTGAGTTTGGTGCTTAGGGCTTTAGTGATCTAGAAGTTAGCTGGTAGTAGCAAAAGAAATAGAGACCCCCACTAAGGGAGCCATTCTTGCTTTGAATTCAGGTCAGATTAAAGGATTTAGCAAGCTTATAATTTTTTAGAATAAAAGATCATTTTGCAATTTGCTTTCAAGGAAAACTTTCTGTAATCTATAACCAAGTGATGAGGTATTTGAAAGTTATTTCAACATCTAAAGTCCAAAATAATACGTGACTTTTGTTATTACTTTGCATTATAATTTTCAACTAATTTGTCATTTTTTTCATTAATTGCTTCGAAGAAAATTTTGTGTGTAATTAACTTCATCACTTGGTTTAGACAACTTCAGTTCTCTAAAAAGAAATTTGACAAATACACCCATCACTGCAAGAGAAGGGGAACCTTCTCAGACTGCTGATTGATGGGCTTATTGTGATTTGAGCGAATTCCAGTATTATGTTTCTAGAGTGGATGGAGAACAGAGCATGTGCTCCCTTCTCCCTTCCTGTCCAGCCACCTCCCCCACCCTCAGACACGCAGATGATGTATTGCAGTCCTAGAACTGTCGGATCCTAGAGGAGGTTGAGAAACTAGAAGAAGGTGCCAAAAACATGATTTCATAAGGTTTGACTTGAGATTGAGTCAACTTTCTTGAGCGTCTTAAAATCATGTTTCATGAAATTTTATTTCACAAAGAAAGGGAGTGTAGAAGGCTTGGACTCTGAAGACTACCAGTTACGGATCATTAAATCCAATAAGTAAATGTAAATCTAAAGTGAAGAATTCCAATAAAAGAATTTTAAGTTGATTTCTTATTTGAAAGGACAGAGAGTTATTTGGGAGATAGCTAGAACTCTTTCCTTGAAGGGTTTGTTTATAAAACTGGCCTTAAAGTTATTAGGAAATGCTGACTTTAAAAAATGTATTATATATAGTTTTATTTAAATGACTGTGATAAAGTTGAAATGCTACATCAAGGAAATTCATGGAATAGAAAAAAGGACAAATTCTGGAATTCATCAACTACTTTCCAATGTGAAATTTTATGTTTGAAGATTTTTCACAAGGCTTAATTCTATAAAAATATTTATAGGAATTACCTAAAATGAATTATATATCAATTGAGTATTATATTTGCATACTGTTTATTTTTAATTGAATAAAAAAGAGTGCATGCAGAAATCACCAGTACTTCTACTTGAAAATGCATGGTTTTAATTTTTATTATTATTTAAGTATGTCTGTAGGTATTCCTAACTATATCTAAATATTAATCAAAGATGACTATAATTAATACTTTCTTTAATGGATAGTATAGGTATAGAAGGCATTTTTACTAACATATCCTATTATTTAATGAAATCTTTTCTTAATACTTGATCGCTTTAGCTTCTTGGGCAAAGGAGGGTATTGTAAAATAGTATTTCTCCAGACTTAGATAGGTACCTACCTTCCTGCTGACTGTTCTCTTATGCCTAGTTGACAAGAAGCACTATGTGGATGACTGAGAGTCATGTCATTGTTTAGAAACGACAGCATTTTGATTTTATGTGATTCACCGAGCTGGCTGTGGCATGCTAAAGTGAAAAAATCATCAGTGAATAAGTAGAGGTAAGCACTGAGGAATAGAATTAATTGAGTAAAGGCGAAAATGCCGTTTCTGAAAGTGAGCGAGTAGTTTTTCCTTACTTTTGTCAGTATTACAGAGAACCATACAAGGAGGACAAAGGATAGAAGAGTGTAGGACAAAGGCAAAGCCATGTGGAACACGTCGCATGTAGAACTGGGCAAATGTACCTTGTGTTTTGGTTCTGATGGATGCCCACTATGATCTTTCCACCCCTCCTGGTTCTCACGAAGAGGAAACCAAATTTAGGGATCTAGTTTTGTGAGAAGTAACCAGGAAAGGAGTGGAGGATAAGCGAAAGGACAAAGGTCAACTTTAGAAAGCTGTTCTACCAGATCTTGCTCAGAAAACTATTCAGGTATCCAAAGACTGAGAATGAAGGGAGATAGGTGGAATCAGCAGAATGAAATAAATTAAAGTCTAATGATAAACAAACATGTAGGGGGCAAAGAAAAGAAAATAAAACAAAACTTCCTGTATTTCTTTTTAGCATAACTCAGGATTCATCTCCCATTCTCCTTGTCTGATTCCTATTTTAAAAAATGCAAAAAGTAAAATTCAATTTTTAGATGATCCTATATCTCAGATTTTTGAAGATTTTCCTCCTCTTTCAACCTCCCACTACTCCCCCTTATTAAGACTTGAGTCCTAAATAGTAACTAGGTAACAAGAAATGTGTCTCTGTTTATTTTAACATAGAATAAAGCTATAAAGCCAATCCATTATCTTCCTTTCCTTTGTTAAACTTCTTGTTTTGAGAAAGCAGATAGTTGGGTCACAGGAAGAAATTCTAATCCATGATTCTATGAAAAAAGAAAATATAAGAATTATTTCCCTAATTCAGTCATCTATCACCTACAGGGTGTCCAGTTCTTAAAAAGGACTTCACAGAAGAAAATTGAGTTTTCAAACCAAAATAAGATTTAAAAATATATATATCTTGATGTTCAGAATGTAATATAGAAAGGTAAACAAGAGGTTTCCCAACCTTAAAGCTTACTTAACTAAAAAGTTTACCTTTTTAAATGCCCAATGCTACAGTCTATGAAACCAAGGTGTGAAACTATTTTAATGAGTAAGAAAAGCTGTCATGCTGTCATGTTTCCTGACATTATACATCTGAGTTTTAAGGGCTGTAATGTTTGGACATAAATCGTAAAATTTTAAGTGTTTTCTGTTACATCTTTAAACCAACAAACTTTTTAAAGAAACCTTATCGATATGGAAAATTCTAAAGATTGTGTGTATTTCATGGATATGTTTTATCTTAAACTGTTTTGTGGTTGTTGGAGAATGTATTTTTTACCGTACATCAAAACTGGAATTTTGTCGTTTTTTATTTCTCTTCAAAAACACGGTTTCTTCTTACGTTCAAGCTCTAATATATATTTATGTATTCCTACATAAAAAGATATATATTTGAACACACACACATATATGAGCTTAAAATAACTATTTTACTGATGCTTCTTGAGATGACAGTGTTTTAAGAAGGGAAGTAAGTTCACATAAAATCTAAAGGTCTTTTTTTGGTTCAGTGTTTAGAAAATTCTTGGTAATTTAGAATCTTCCACAATGGAAAGTAAAGCATTCTGTCACAAAAGCAGGGAGGATGAGACACAAGGTCAAAGGGCGTTTTAGAAACAAACAGCTGGACCAGTTTATTTAAACAGATACAGGATTGGGGGAACTGACCTCTGTTTGACTTATAGTGGGAGGAGCAAGAATGTCATTTTATTACTTTGCCCAGAAGGAAAATGTTTTTGTATCTGAATTCACCCCAAAGCCAACTAAACACATGGCTTTGCTGTATGTAGCATAATTCCAAAGAGAGTACATAAGATAGTCTAGGATAATGACAAAACACACTAAAGGGAATCAAATGTTGAGATGTTTTTAAGATTGAAAAGGTGATGTTGTTTTAAAAAATATTTTGTTATTTACTTAGTTATTTTCAGATAAAGATATCCACTGTGACCCCAGATAATAATATAAGGGTTTCATGTAAGTATAGGAATTATACTTCAGTAACATTCTGAGAGCTTATTATGTCCGATGTGTATTGATGATCTTCATGATATTGAAAAAAATTTGTTTTAAATTAAGGTTTTCAAAACTGAGAGGTTCCAAGTATACTTACTAATGCAGTCAAATAGTTCAGACAAAGTGATTAGGTGTTCTTTTAAATTTTTACTTTATTTAATGAAAGGATTTTTATTTTATTTAATGAAAGGATTCCCACCTTTATATCTACATATCCTATGGGTAGCCTACATCTGTGTTGTCAATAACAACAAATAGTTATTGCCACCAAAAGAGAAGCAAATAGCACCTAGCATCTGTGGGCCCTTAGGTAAGAGGCTGTGGTGAGGTATTTGCTCTCTACACGGGGACCAGAGCAGTTCTGGAATAACTGCATGTCGTGTTGTCCACTGAAGACCTTCAGAGGGACACAGACATATCTCAGCATACTGAGCAGAGTGGCCCAAGTGCGTGGACTCCAAATCCTAGAAGAACTCATATTCTTGAAGGAACTTGTTAAGAATCATGGATGTTTAACCCAGGAAGAAGAGGGGAGAAGCCTATGGGGCATGATGGCAATAGTTTAAATATTTGAAAGGTTATCCTGAAGAAGGGAGGTTAGAATTGTTTCAATTACCCCAAGGAGTTGTGCTGGTGAAAGGATTTTAGATCAAGTAAGGCAGAACCTTCTAAACGTTGCCTTGTCCATAGATGGAGTGGGCTCTCAGGTAAGGTGTCGAGTGCTGTGTATTAGAAACAGCCCAGCAGAGGCTACCCATCTATGTGGGGGGCTTATAAGAGAGGAGATTCATGTCAGTGACCAAGCTAGGCAACGGTTAAAGCCCTTTCTAAACCTGAGGTGTGATTTTTCTATGAGTCCATGGGTTTAATAGTCATGGATTCAAACCTGATTTGGTTATTATGAACCGATCTTTGGAAATCTGAATGTATAGGTGTGAAGGAGGCAAGCTTTGGAATACAGATAACTCAAGTCACTGATCTTCTTATGCGTAGCCTTATCTTTGTCTGTATACAAAGAATACAGTCATCAAAATCCCCAATCTACAAAATGTTCAGTCATGCTTATTCCCAGACTCAACAGTAGGGTTGTTGCCAGTGGTGACTGTCTCAAAACCAGTTCATTTTTAGATATCTATTTAGTCTGGAATATTCTAGATGGGTGGCACAGTAGTGGCCATGCTCTGGTCAGTACGTTAGCGAGGGGGTGTTTGCAATGCTTTGCCAGCTGTGTGTCATCCAGCAAATTATTAACATCTCTTGGGTAACATGTGACCTCAAATAAGTCACTTAATTTTTCTGTGCCTTGGCTTCTCATCTATTAAAGAGCACTCTTCCTATTTTTAGATAAATAGTACAAATCATATCCATAAAATATTATGTTTTTAAAAGGACTTTAATAAAGAGTTATCAGACAGAATTCCTCTGGTAGAAGAGCCTGCAGATTATGCACAGTACCGTAGATAAAGAGCTGTTTTTCGATATCTTACCTATGTTAGTTACTATGAAAATTACTTTTAGTATATGCAGAATATTAATATTAAATAATTTTCTAATTGGTCATGCAGTGAAGGCAGCTAATGAAAAAGCAGATTTTTTTTTCATTTTAATTGGTTATTTCACGTGGTGTTTGTGCTACACCTGTGCTTATAATGAGAATGGAGAATTAATCTAACCTTCTGCTCACATGATTCCAATTTTCATGGTTTATACAAGATAATGATAACCTGATTTGCAACACAATTTGTTGTAGATCTGGGTTTTAAGTATTTTTATTAGCAGTTCAGGGACTTCATATATAAGAACTGATATAATATATATTGCCAATAAGAGCTAGC